>NC_064853.1:37249866-37542366 GCF_024139225.1 Suncus etruscus
TCCTCTAAGCAACACCAGGAGTGATTTCTCAGTGCAGAACTAAAGTAAACTGAAGTAAATTCTGAGCATTGCCAGCTGTGCCCCCCCCCAAAATAAATGAAGTAAAAAATTAAAAAAACAAAAACAAAAACAAGGGCCAGAGCAATAGTACAGTGAACAGTACGCTTGCCTTGCTTGTGGCCAATCCGGAGTTCAATCTCCAGTATCACCCATATCCCTCAAGCACCACCATGAATGATTACTGAGTGCAGAGCTAGGAGTAATCCCTGAGCATTGCTAGGAGTGTCCAAAAACAAACAAAAGAATCCAATATCCAATAATTGGCAATACCCAAATATGCAATAACTGGGCAAGATCTAGGTTACTGATGACATATCCAGCAATGAAATATAATAAAAGATATTAAAAAGTTTTTCATGTCATGAGAAATAATTATTATTAAACAAAAAAAAAATATATATATATATTTAGTTTTTCAGTCACACCTGGCAGCGCTCAGGGGTTACTCCTGGCTCTATGCTCAGAAATCTTTCCTAGCAGGCTCGGGGAACCATATGGGATGCCGGGATTTGAACCACCAACCTTCTGTATGCAAGGTGAATGCTTATCTCCATGCTATCTCTCTGGCCCCAAAATATATAATTTTTACAATTATAAGCTCAAATATAAAATGGGTAGTAAGAACTATTCTGCATGCCTGAAAGGTAGTACAGTGACTGCAAACAGTCAATCCAGGTTCAATCCCCAGAATCCCCTGTAATCCCCCAGACCAGAAATGATGTCTGTGTCCAGAGCCAGGAGTAAGTAAGCCCTAAGCACTGCTAATTATAACCCAATAACCAAAAGAGAGAGAGAACTATTCTGCATCATTTGTTTTCATATTTCCCAGTTATTTTTATCATATCTGAATATTTTCACAATCAGGAAAAATGTTTTACTTTTTAAAGAAACAGCATTTAATGATATGTAGCATAAAAGAACTCAACCGCCTCCTCAACCCCCCAAATCCAAGACAAAAATACAACTGGTCTTGGAGTCTGTTCCTATGGTAACATCTTTTTCCCCCACTAACTGCATAAAAGAAACAAATGAAACTGCATACTATTTTTATTCTGCCCACAATATGGACCCTTGATTTGAGTTGCTCATGCCAGGTTGCTTCTGTTCACAGACTCCGTTCAGACAGGACCAAGTTAAACTGCTCAGAAGAGCTAATATGGGGTCTTCCATTAATGCTGCATTTGATTAAGTGTCCTTTAACATACAAGCTGGGAACACAGTATAGAACTCACACTATAAGAAAAGAGCTGTAAGTTATAGGTCACCTCATGAAGCTCACCAGAAACAGGGATGAGTTTAGTTAGAGAAATAACTATGTTTTGAACTATTCTAATAATGAGAATGTACGAGGGAAATAGAAAGCCTGTCTAGAGTACCGGCGGGGGTTGAGTGGGGAGGAGGGAGATTTGGGACATTGGTGATGGGAATGTTGCACTGGTGATGGGTGGTGTTCTTTACATGACTGAAACCCAAACACAATCATATATGTAACAAAGTTGTTTAAATAAAAAAAAAAAGAACTCACACTATAGGGGCCGAAGTGATAGCACAGCGGTAGGCATTTGCCTTGCATGCTGCTGACCCAGGACGGACCTGAGTTCAATTCCCAGCATTCATTAGGTCCCTGGAGCCTGCCAGGTGCAATTTCCCCCACCCCACCCCATCTCAGGTGCAATTTCTGAGCACAGAGACAGGAGTAACCCCTGAGCACCAATGAGTATGCCCTCCCCCTCCAAACAAAAAAAAGAACTAACACTATAGACAAGACCTTTTCTTAAAATTCTCCCTAGGGACTGGAGCAATAGTACAGTAGGTAGGGCATTTGCCTAGCACACAGCTGACCTGAGTTCAATTCTCAGCACCCCAGATGGACTGCTGAGCCAGCTATGAGTGATCCCTGAGTGCTGAGCCAGGAGTAAATGCTGAGCATTGCATGGTGTGCCCCCCCCCCCAAAATTATTCTTGTTCTAAACTAATTTTGCTAACCTAACTCTTCATTCCCATCTGCTGACAAAAATCCCCAGTTCCAAAAGAGCTATTCTTTACAAGAATGCTTTCGAAATAGCAGAAGAGCCTGATCTTTTAAATCTTTATTTCTCAAATCAGCTATTTCACTTAAATTGGTTACATTAGTTCCGCTGTATACAGATACTTTGAACAAAAGTATCAGAGTAAAAATTAGTTTTCCAGGGCCGAAGAGATAACATGGAGATAAGGCATTTGTTTGCCTTGCATGCAGAAGGTCGGTGGATTGGTGGTTCGAATCCCAGTATCCCACATGATCCCCTGAGCCTGCCAGGAGTGATTTCTGAGCATAGAGTCAGGAGTAATCCCTGAGCGCTGCCAGGAGTGACCCAAAAAGCAAAAAAAAAAAAAAAAAAAAAAATTAGTTTTCCTTCCTCTCACTAACATTTCTCATCAGAGTGTCTGTGTCCATTATAACTCACTGACAAAGTATCAACAACAAAAAAATCCTTCTCCCCTACAAGCTTCATATTACAGTACAAGTTTTACTGCTCTCAAAGAAAATTCTTTAAGAAGTCAGTTTTGAAACCTGCTCATTACCCATTCGTTGCACATGGTCTCATTTGCTTATCTTGATGTTTCTTTGCTCATTCGCTCCCTCTTTCTCTCTCTCCACTCTTTCTAGATAAGTTTAAATAAAAACTGTCATGCTTCACACACACACTAAAAGATGACTTATGAAGTAGTTCATTTTTAAAGGCAGAAGAACAAAAATAAACATCTAAATCTAAATAAAAGATGGTTGAAAGAAATATAGCTCAAGATTTGAAACACTACAGAATTTATTTATAAATCTAAACATTGGGGGCTTCCAGTTCAGACAAGAAAAGAGGAAGAAGTTAAAAATAATATTTATTTTGTGTGTTCTGCAAAAAGCGCTATGTAAGAACAGTATATAAACCAGCATCTAAAATATAAACTTTGTATACCATTTGTGATTCATTGTCTATCACTGGTAATTACTGTAAAAGAGGCTACTCAAAAGAAGGAAAGAGAGAGTACTCTATTTTCTCAAATCACTATGCTAGGACAGTTACATTTGAAAATAGGTTTCTTGTATTTTTTTTTTCCCCGTTTTGGGTCACACCCGGCAGTGCTGAGGGGTTATTCCTGGCTCCAGGCTCAGAAATTGCTCCTGGCAGGCACGGGGGACCATATGGGACGCTGGGATTCAAACCGATGACCTGCATGAAAGGCAACGCCTTACCTCCATGCTATCTCTCCGGCCCCGGTTTCTTGTATTTTTACCACTTTCAATACATCATAAAAATAAGAATGTCAGGGCCGGAGATATAGCACAGCTGTGTTTGCCTTGCAAGCAGCCGACCCAGGACCTAAGGTGCTTGGTTCAAATCCCGGCGTCCCATATGGTCCCCCGTGCCTTCCAGGAGCTATTTCTGAGCAGATAGCCAGGAGTAACCCCTAAGCACCGCCGGGTGTGGCCCAAAAACCAAAAAGAAAAAAAAAAAAAAAAAAAAGAATGTCACACATTTTTTTCAGGGGATAGGAAATAGTGACATAAATTGGCAGGATCCTCTGGCTGTTTGAATTAAGAAGTTATGGCACTTGAAATTTAAAAGAATAAAACATTCTCCAAGTAGACTTCTGAAATATAAGTAAAAGGCTTTAATATTATTTTTGAGGGGTGGAGGGTTGGACCATGCCCATGGTGCTCAAGGTTTATTCCTGGCGTGCTTGGGGAATCATATAGGGTGCCAGGGATCAAACTTGAGTGAGCCATATGCAAAGCAAGAGCCTTATTTGCTGTACTATCACTCTAGCTCCCAAATTAATATGCATTTAAAAGTAAACAAGAATATACATAGACTAGAGACAAACTGAGCAGGAAGGAGGGTTATGAACAACATAAATAGTTGAAGAACTATTCAATATTATTTGAAAATGAAAATAAGCAGTAATAAAAATTCCGTTTCTACCCAGTAATATATTATAAAGGTAAGATTCCCAGGGCAGGGGCTGGAGAGATAGCATGGAGATAAGGTGTTTGTTTACCTCATATGCAAAAGGTCAGTGGTTCAAATCCTGGCATCCCATATGGTCCCCTGAGCCTGCCAGGAGCGATTTCTGAGCATAGAGCCAGGAGTAACCCCTGCGCGCTGCTGGATGTGACCCAAAAACCAAAACCAAAACAAAACAAAACAAAAAAAGATTCCCAGGGCAAGTTTTAGCTGATGGGGTGAGAAGGGGCTGGTGGAGGGAGAGAACAGGGGAGTAAGGAGAGATCTGGACAAACTAAAGACAACCACCAACAGGCCAAAGTGGTGACGCAAGCAGTAAGGCATTGCCTTGCATGCTCTAACCTAGAATGGATCAAAGTTCAATCTCCACCCCCACTCCCGCGTCCCATATGGTACCCCAAGCCAGGAGCGATTTCTGAGGGCAGAACCAAGAGTAACCCCTGAGCATCACTAGGTATGACCCAAAAACCAAAAAAAAAAAAAAAAAAAAGACAACCACCAGGGAGGCTTATGCTGATGGATGGCCACAGATGAAGTCTCTTCTCTGGGGTTTTCCACTGGGAAGGAAAAAGTATAAATTCAATCATCAATGAATCAGCATACACAAAGCCTGTGAGGAAAGACAGGTTCCAAAAAAGTAGGGTAAAAAGGAGAGAGTTTGGAAAATAAAAGAGTCAAATGAGGCAATAAAATGTGGGAATATACATGAGGCTTCAAAATTATATATGTATTTTTTAAGATGAAGTGAATTGGCTAGGGAAAAAATGTACTCTGGGAGGCAATATATATATTTAGAATAACAAATTACAGGTTAATAAACTCTGAATTAAAGCTATATCTATAAGGAGGAAAATAATTTTTGGAGAAAAGGAAGAAACATTAAGTCCACTGCAATTTTAAGAACTGGTAACTTTACTAAAATAATAAACGGTCCCTCATCTGTGAATTTTGTGGAAAATAACATTAAAAAAAGCAAACATTCACACTCCACTGAAAATCTTTGCTGGCCTAGTTCTACTAGTGCAATTAAGGTAGCAGGGGCCCAAAGGCTGGTGACCTGATTGACAAAAAAAGCACTTCTAGAAAGTACTGATTTTGTATCATGTAACTCACTGAACACCTGATAAAGGAGAAAACTAGTAAAAATAAGTAGGGAAACTTTGCCTTTAAGTAGAACAGCAACAACTTTCCTAATTAAGCAAAATATTTTTCAATTTCAGTATAGAAGAAAGCCGCCATAGTGATCTCATCTCTTCCACATTGCTAATCTACCTAAAAAGTGTGGTGTGAGAGGAGGAGTCAGGGAGAGACGGACCCATAAGATTAGTGAACATGGTGAGTACAAAGAAAAGCAGCTTCACCAATTGCCTTAACTTTTAAATAAGACTAATTTGTAGCATGTTTTAAGAACGCAATCCTCAGGGCTAGAGCGGTGGTGCAAGCGGTAGGGCGTTTGCCTCGCAGGTGCTAATCTTGGACAGACCTGACCACAGTTCAATCCCCCAGCGTCCCATATGGTCCCCCAAGCCAGGAGCAATTTCTGAGTGCCTAGTCAGAAATAATAACCCCTGAGTGCCACCAGGTGTGGCCCAAAATCCAAAGAAAAAGAATGCAATCCTTAAAACTCCCTTTATAACAAATAATGTTATTAACACAAGCCACCCAACCAGTTATAGACATAAGAAACTCAATGTATATGCACCATTCCTAAGACTTCCAAGAATTAATAGGTGTGAATTGATTTCTTAAGTATATAAATTAAAAATCAGTCCTCAGGAGCCAGAGAGATAGCATGGAGGTAAGGCATTTGCCTTGCATGCAAAAGGTCGGTGGTTCGAATCACAGCATCCCATATGGTCCCATGAGCCTGCCAGGAGCGATTTCTGAGCATAGAGCCAGGAATAACCCCTCAGCGCTGCCGGGTGTGACCCAAAAAAAACAAAAAAAAAACAAAACAAAATAAAACAAAAATCAGTCCTCATAGTGATAAGTGATCAAATATTAATTCAAAATAAGCCAATTTTCCTATTCGTGGATCCAAATAAATAGGCAATGAAATTGTTGTTATTGGGGCTGGAGAGATAGCATGGAGGTAAAGCGTTTGCCTTTCATGCAAGAGGTCATCGGCTCGAATCCCAGCGTCCCATATGGTCCCCTGTGCCTGCCAGGAGCAATTTCTGAGCATGGAGCCAGGAGTAACCCCTGAGCACTGCCGGGTATGACCCAAAAAAAACCACAAAAAAAAAAAAAAGAAATTGTTGTTATTACATATTTCTTGCTATTTTTTAAGTAAGTTAAGATCCTTTAGATGGACACTGTTTATCAGGGGTCTCAAACTCAATTTACCTGGGACCGCAGGAGGCAAAGTCGGGGTGATCCTTGAGTGCAAAGTCAGTAGTAAGACTTGAACATTGTGGGTGTGACCCAAACAACTAAAACAAAACAAAACAAAACAAAAAATAAGATTCCTCTAGGGCAGGACCACAAAATGTTGTACGGAGGGCTGTACAGTGTTTATATTTGCCAGAAAACCCTCCTTATCTCTTCCCTATAATTTACCTATATACTTAACAAGGAGAAAACTCTTAAGAGGGATTTTAAGTGCCTCTGTCAGCCTCCACTTGGATCAAACCCTTGCTCCTCTCTATCACAGGAAACTATGACTTCCAGGCAATCTTGCTAATTTCTGAGTAAATTCTATCATTGGGAGTTGCTGATAAGAGTTATTTAGCTAATGCTGTCTCTTACTTGTTCTGAGTTTCCAGATATTACCAATATACTTTTCATGCTTTTGGATTTTTGAAGACACCAGAAACTTCTATGGTCGTTAGGGCACAGTATCTTTAAGTCTTGCTAAACTATAGGTTGCCTCACTAATCTGTTTACTTGCTCGGCTCTTATATCACCCAAACAATTCATTCCATATATTAAAGTCCCTCTGCTTGTATGACTTAGAAACACTCTAGGTTCCCCGACTGATCCCATAAAATTAGTAGATTTTCTAAGAATTAAACAACTCTTCAGACAATCTGTAAATGGTGTCTTCTAATAAAAACTAAATATTTATAGATGATAAAGTTAATTCATTCATTCAGACATTTACTGGAAATCTGATCTATGCCAAGTTCTGTTTCATGTTTTGAATATACTACAGTGGACAAAACAGGCGCAAAACCCTGCCTTTGAGACACTTACATTCTAGTGGGCATATTCACTGTGGCAAATTACAATTTAAAAAGTCACCGAGATAGGAGTATTTCTTTTATCAATAGAGGAATTGGGCAAAAGAGACTTAACTTTAAGTTGTTCTACTCTAAATAGACTTGGTTCCTATCTTTTCAATGTGGTATGCTGAAATATCAGAGGCCAAAACAGAACTTCTTCAAAGTTAGTATCTACTTAAACTGGTCACTTGCTCAAACAGAAGTACAACTACGATAAGGATTTAAGCAGACACAATAACAAAAGTTAGGCATTGAATGCTTAAAAAGTAAAATGTGTGCAAAATGTAGATTTTTGGTTGGCATCTTTTTCATGGGCCTATCTTTGGAAGAACTGAGTTTGAATCAATTTGATAGAACAACTTAGGGGACCAGAAGGAGCTCTATAATCTAAGAGTGGGTTTTGCATGTGGGAGACCCAGGTTTAATCCCTGGCACAACTTGGTACCCTAAGTACTGCTAGGTGTGACCACCACGCATAGAGCTAAGGGTAGCCTCTGAGCACTACCATATGTGACCCCGAAATAAATAAGTCACTCTGTCCCTTCTTCATGCCTCAAATAGATTTGATCAACATATCACATAGAGTCAACTACAAAGTACATAATGAGTAAAGAGTCACCAATTCATCATACTATTATTTGTGTTTTTTTTGTTTTTTTTTTTTTTGTTTTTGGTCTTTTGGGCCACACCCGGTGATGCTCAGGGGTTACTCCTGGCATGGGGGACCATGTGGGATGCCAGGGGATCAATCCGAAGTTCGTCCTAGGCTAGCGCCAACAAGGCAGATGCCTTACTGCTCAGCACCACCACTCTGGCCCCTCATCACAAACTATTTTCAAGACAGAATTTTCAGGCAAAAGAATAGAAACAGACAATGAGTCATGTGGTGAGCAGTTACATAGACAACTGTGCCCAAGAAAGCTGCCACCTACATACCATAATGACATCAGATGAGGAATACAGAGAGAAGGTAGTTTTCTGATATATTTGAGAGCACCGAATCCTAACCACTAGACCACCAGGGAGTGTTTTCTGATATATTTGAAAGCAATAGATTTGCTGAGAAGTATACTGAAAGATGAGAGTATAGTTATCTGTTTACACAGACTAAGCATTAAGCACCCAAGAGCACACATCAACTTATTCAGTATGCTAAGAGTTCTTGAGGAAAAGGGGGCCAGAGAGATAGCATAGAGGTAGGGCATTTGCCTTGCATGCAGAAGGACAGTAGTTCGAATCCCAGCATCCCATATGGTCCCCTGAGCCTGCCAGGAGCGATTTCTAAGCATAGAGCCAGGAGTAACTCCTGAGCACTGCCAGTGTGACCCAACCCCCCCCCCAAAAGTTGAAGAGACAGTACAGCAGGTAGGATGCTTGTCTTGCACAAGGGCTGTTCCCTGGCATCATATGATCCCTAAGCCCTGCCAGGAGTACAGAGCCAGAAGCAAGCCTGAGCACCATCAGGTGTGGACCTGCCCTCCCCACTCAAAAAAAGACAAATCTTAGAATTCCATTTAAATAGCTTCCAATTCTATGAACTTCAATACATAACAGAGACACTAAAGTATATACATATAATTTCAATGCCAGCAATATTGCCAGTCAACTACAGAGTTAGGACTTTAAGCTTCTCAGCCTTCTTGGCAATAACCTTATCTCTCATCCTTTCCAAGTATTCAAAGTATACTAAAGAAACTTCTCCTTGGTTGGAGCAATAGTATAGCCTGTAGGGCCTTTGCCTTGCATGTGGCCAAACTGACCTGAGTTGATCCCATCATCCCCTATGGTCCCACTCAGCCTTCCAGGAGTGATTCCTGAAGGCAGTCAGGAGTAAATTCTGAACACTACCAAGTGTGGCCCCAAAATCAAACAAAACCAAACAAACAAACTAAGGTGGGGAAGTTATTTCTGAACGCAGAGACAGGAGACTAAACCCTCAGCATTGCAGGTTGGGATACAAAAACAAATAAGCAAAGATGGGGGGGGGGATTCCTCTCCAGCACACTCACTAGACAGCACTTCTGGCACCTTAGGACACGGTGCTTCCTCAGCCTACAATATAAAGTCCCCTAAATTTAGCCAGTCAAGTTATGCTTATCATTCAAGACACAGCCCACTTGTCTCTGAAGCCACAACTTCCTGAGTCAAAACTTGTTTGCTTTCTTCAATGATTTCATTTCTCCCTTTCCACAGTGGTATAATGATAATTACACTACATCATTCATCTGTTAGACATCTGCTTCCCCATTATACTGTAAAATATTAAGACCAAAGAACCTATCTTTCTTTTCTTTTCTATCTTCATGTGTGTGTGTGTGTGTGTGTGTGTGTGTGTGTGTGTGTGTGTGTGTGGTGGTGGTGATTGAGGGGTGGCACTCTGAGCTGTGTTCAGGGCTCAAAAGACCATTTGAGATGCAGGGACTGGATCAGATCAGCCTCATACAAGGCACTAGCCTAGGATAGCGGTTCGATCTCCGGCATCTCATATGGTTCCCCCAAGCCAGGAGTGATTTCTGAGTGCATAGCCAGGAGTAACCCCTGAGTGTCAACGGGTGTGGTACAAAAACCAAAAAAAAAAAAAAAAAAAAACGAAGAAAGGAGTTTAAATGAATATTCTTTTTTTTTTTTTTTTTTTTTTTGGTTTTTGGGCCACACCCGTTTGACGCTCAGGGTTTACTCCTGGCTATGTGCTCAGAAATCACCCCTGGCTTGGGGGGACCATATGGGACGCCGGGATCGAACCGCGGTCCGTTCCTTGGCTAGCGCTTGTAAGGCAGACACCTTACCTCTAGCGCCACCTTCCCGGCCCCAAATGAATATTCTTATACCAAGTTTACATCTTCTTCAACATCTATACTTCTTTGCCACCTGAAAGGAGGGCTTATAAGTGTCTAGATCTAATGGGTCTGGAACACCTTTTTTTTTTTCCTTTGCCCTACCCAGTGGTGCTCAGGGCGTATTCCTGGTTCTGCTCAGAAATCACTCCTGGCAAGCTTGGCCAACCTGGGTTCTATCCCTAGCTTCCTATAAGGTTCCCCAAGCTTTCCAGGTATAATTTCTGAGAGCCAGGGGTAAGATCTGAGCATTACCAGTTATGCCCCCCCCCCAAAAAATATATATATATAATATAAAAACTATATATATAACTATATATATAATAACCTAAGGAAAATCTTAGAAAATACCTTCAAAGGATGAAGTAGCTCCTCAAAGTATATATATAAAAAAAATTCATGTTTTCAATCTTAGATTATTAATTGAAAGATGCTAGGTACTATGAATTGTGAGTGATAGAATATTATTTACATAAAAGCACAACAAAAATGGATTTAAGTATAGTTTGTCTATGTAAACATTGCATTTTAAAAAGCTTCATAAGAAACTCTTACAGTTGTTATTTCCAGTAAAGGAAAATGGTGGTAAAGGAAAAGGCATCAACATTCCCCTATACACATTCCCCTTAAACTGTTTGAATTTTGAACCACCTAAAAGTGCTATCTTTCTCAAAATGTAAATTTAAGTTTAAAAATATATAATGAGTTCAAACAGAAGCAATGTTATATGATTTCAAGTGAAATTTTTCTGAAATTCAATATAGCAGAAGTAAAAAATAATTGTAAGTATCTTTGAGTTTCCTGAATCCCTGTGATGGTCCCTTTCTCAAAACTAAACTTCTTTCATTCTATTTCTTTGCCCAATAATCACTTTCAAAATGTTATGAACTTAGATAATAAATGAGAAGTATCCAAATAGTAGAGACAAGTATACAGTTTATCAAAGAGATATAGCCTTCATGGCAAATAAAGATAGTGTTAAGTCAGAAGAGTCTTGGAAGAGGTGTTAGGAGACTTTCCAGGCACAGTGAGAAAATTTAGTCTATAACACCTACAGAAATAGTAGGTATATTTACCTAAACCTGAAGCAGTATAATGCAACTGAGTTCGTTCTTACAAAGAAAGAATGAAGCAAGCAAACAAGAAAGGAAACAAACTGACTTTAACTAGCTACCATTTGGTTTACTTAGAATTTTTCAGTATTTTGTTCTCTACCACTATTTAAGTCAGCCCAAAAGGTCATGATAACTTGAGGGTTTGGGGAAACCACATCTTTGGTTCTAAAGAAGTCTGAACATTTTTTCTTTTTGGGGGGTGGGAGGGCACTCAAGGGTTACTCTTGGCTCTGTACTCAGAAATCACTTCTGGCAGGCTCAGGGGACCATAGAGATACCGGATATCGAACCTGGGTCAGCCTCATGCAAGGCCCTACCCACTGTGCTAGTGTAGTGTGCCAGTCCATATTTTTTTCTTTTTTTAAAGATAGTACCAAAGCAGCTTCCTTTCCCACATTAGAATCACTTCATTGCTTAGAGGTCCCGGAAAGTGATGAGACTTGTTATCAAGAGATAAAAGTTCAGAGTCAACAAAATTTGTATTACATGAATACATGCTTCCCTCCATTGTGTTCAAGTTACATATCTACTGATAGCATAATTCTCAAGTATAAGGTTTTAAAAAGAAGAGTCATTGAAGAGTCATTACCAAAGAATGGGGGCAGGATGTGGTACCACAGCCAGCTGTGCTCAACGATTACTCTTTGGCTCTTTGCTCAGAGAGCACTCCTGGAGGTGACTGGGGGAACCATGGGCAGGTGGCAGGAATCAAACCTGGGTTGCTGTGTAGAGTACTTTATCTCCAGCCTCAAAGATTTATTTTTGAAACATTACAAAAATATTTGCTTATAGTTCTATAGTCCAGGGCTACATCATCTGATTTAATACTAATTACTTTGCAATCATTCAATAGGTCCTGTGCACTTTTCAATTTTCTTTTAAGAAAGAGCATAAGCCATACAGATAAATAAACTCAAAGAAGGCCGGAGAGATAGCATGGAGGTAAGGCATTTGCCTTGCATGCAGAAGGTTGTTGGTTCAAATCCTGGCATCCCATATGGTTTCCCCAGCCTGCCAGGAGTGATTTCTGAGCATAGAGCCAGGAGTAACCCCTGAGCGCTGCCGGACGTGACCCAAAAAAAAAAAAAAAAAAAAAAACCTAAAATAAACTCAAAGGCCAAAGAGATTACAGTGCATATGGTACTTGCCTTGCACACAGCTGACCTGGGTTAGCTTCCTTGTCTCTCAGGCAATGTCAGGAGTAATTTCTGAGTAACCCCTGTGCTTCATCAGGTATGGCCCCCAAACAGAACAAAACTCTGATAAATAAACTCAAATCCAAATCTCATTTTAGTTAGCAGCTTTAAAATTTTCCTAGGGCCTGAGTGAAAGTGTAGTAGGAAGGATATTTCCCTTATATGCCACTGACCCAGATTCAAACCCTGGCATCCCATATGGTCCCCTGAGCACCACAGAACCAAGAATAACTCCTGAGCATCCCTGGATGTGGTAAAAAAAAAAAAAAAAAAAGTAAATTAAAAATATATAATGTTTCTCCTACTATCAGAACAGGTTTGTAATCTAGCTGAAAACTCTCTTTCTTGATTTTAATGCCCACATGATCCTTACAATTACCAAAATTAGGCAAAAGGAGGGAAAAATGAGTTAGTGACTGGAAGAGTGGAAAGGGCTATAGTTCAGAAACTGGATAAATAATAAAGACCATAGCAAATGTCTTACGCAACTGAAAAATGACTAACACATGTCATCTTTTTTTTTTTTTTTTTTTTTTTTTGGTTTTTGGGTCACACACGGCAGCTCTCAGGGGTTACTCCTGGCTCTACTACGCTCAGAAATCACTCCTGGCATGCTTGGGGGACCATAAGGGATATCTGGATTCGAACCACCATCCTTCTGCATACAAGGCAAACGCCCTACCTCCATGCTATCCTGTCATCTCATATTTAACCAATGATCAAATCACAAGTCACCAAGCCAAATAGTAAGACAAATTTCAAAGAAATTGTTTTAGAGGGCCCAGAGAGATAGCACAGTGGCGTTTGCCTTGCAAGCAGCCGATCTAGGACCAAAGGTGGTTGGTTCGAATCCCGGTGTCTCATATGGTCCCCCGTGCCTGCCAGGGGCTATTTCTGAGCAGACAGCTAGGAGAAACCCCTGAGCACCGCCGGGTGTGGCCCAAAAAAAAAGGAAAGAAATTGTTTTAGAAACCAGGATTCTACCAACACACAATTAAAGTTTACAAGTCAATAGATAGTATTTCTCACAAATTGTTAAATAATGCTTTATTACCTAATCCTCAGTAATCTTATTGATAAACAACACTGGAAAATGTTGAGAACAAACCACATCTCTTCCATATTCTCTATTTTATTAGAATACAAAAAAGAAAGAGCGAGGTATGAAAGGAGCCAGGGATATAGTTCAAGTGTTGAGTACTTGTCTAGCATGTGTGAGACCTTAATTCAATCCCTAGAATCTCATGGTACCTATTAAAAGAGACAGAGAGAAGCATAAGACATGGGGAATGTGGACTGGAGATACAGCTCAATGGGCTGAAGCACATGTTTGCACCAGAGAGGCCCAGGTGTGATCTCTGGCACTGCATGGTCTCTTGAGCACTGTCAAGAAAAACCCAGAACACAGAGCTGGGAGTAGCTTCTGGGCACTTCAGGGTATGACTAAAAAAGAAATGAGATGTGGGTATTATGAGATGTGGGTTAAAATGTCACCTAATACCCCAAATATAGCAATGCTGACTTCAGTGTGTGGCTTCACTTTAACTTAAAATTTATTGAGGGAATTTCTATAAAGCTAGAAATAGCCCCTGCCAATGCAAGTTTTCAGGAAGAAAGTCTGGGAAATTACTCTTTTTTTTTGGGGGGGGGTGGGAGTTTCCACACCCAATGATGCTATGGGGTTATTCTTGGTTCAGGAATCACTCCTGGCAGTGCTCAAGGGTTTATATGGACTGCCATGGATCAAACTTGGTTGGCTATATGAAATGCAAATGCCCTACCCCTGCTCTGGCCAGGAAAACTACATTTTTAATAGACACACCACTTATGTATAATTGAGGGCATGTGCTTTGCCTTGCACAGGTAAGGTCCCAGGTTCTATTCCCAAAACAAAAACATAAAATAATTAATTACATCACTAGGTATCCACATCAGTGCCATTCCCTTATTCTTATCCAACCAACCTTCTTTTTATAAAATTAAATATGATTATATGAAAACATCCATTATGTACTTTCTCAATACTGATAAATGCAAATGTTAGAATATTTGTTGTATACTATACATTCAGTATGCTATATGGCAAACAACCCTGGTAAACCCTCTGAATTATGAACAAAAGTAAAGCAATAGCACCCTTTCTTCTCCAACCAAAGGGAAAATAATTTTCCCAACCCCTCTCCTTATAGTCCACAAATTCAGAAAGAAAATAAAAGACACTATTTATAGAAGCATGTATCTTTAAATTTCAGAGGCAAGATTCTCCTATGAACCCAGCTTTCCTAACACATCCATGTTTAAACGTATCCAATCATGTATCTTTGAAGCCACAGAAAACAAAGACTCAAATGGCTCTGCCCATTTCTAAAGATCACATTTCACTTCCAGGGGAGTAATCGTCATGGAAGCAACCAGACTGGTGCATCCTTTGCCCTTCTTCCCTGCACTGGAGGAAGAGATCCCGCGTTACTGCCACCACCATCTGCCTCTCGGTCACCGCACTCTGCTAAATCCAGGGAGAGCCGAGCGGACGATCCCCGCAAGGCAGGGCGGTGGAGAAATCCGCACCGTGTCCCTGCAGGAGGCACTTTTCCCTCTGCACGCGCTCAGCTCAGGAAGCAGCCAGCCACCTCGGCAAGCTGTCAGGGCTCGGCTCAGGCTGCAAAAATGACAGCAGGGAGGCTGCGAGCCAAATAGCAAGCAGCAGCCGCGAACCCCACCTTGGGCAAATCACTTAAGCGATTTTCTTCTCCGTCATCTCGCAGCCCCCAACCCCCACACCTCCATCTCTCTGTCTCTCTCTGTTTCTCTCTGTCTCTGTCTCTCCCTCCCCCCCCCCATGATCGTCCTCCTGCGGGGGTGCTCTGAGCTGTCATTCCAGGGCTTGTCATTCTCACCTTGCACACCCCCACGACACTTCCACCCTCTCCCCACTCCCCGCAAATGCGCACGGTAGCCCGCACCGCCTCTCCCCACACCCAGGCGTTGCAGAGCGCCCTGAGCAGGCCAGACAGACAGAGACAGGAGAAAGAGAGAGAGAAACAGAGACAGGGAGAGACAGGAGAGACACACAGAGACAGAGAGAGAGATCTCTCCTATCCAAGGCGAGGTGGGCGGCCTACGCGTGCCCCCTCCACGCGCCCCTGCACCCCAAAAGCTGCCTCCCCTCCCTGACGGATCGCCCCCAGGAAGGTGGGCTGGGGGGCCGTGCTACCTTTGGACTGGCAATCGGCGCAAAACTTGTTCTCCTCCTCCAGCAGCAGGTTGGCCAGCACGGCCTGGTAGCGATCCACGTCCTTCACCGACTTGCCCGTCATGGCCAGGGCGCCGGCGGGGGCCGGGGGCCACGCGCCCTCCTCGCCCCCACCCACCACCCCTGCCTGCCGGCCTGAGGAGTTCTTGGGGGGGGGGGGGACGACTCTCTCCCGCACCTCACCCCGTGCTCGCTCTGGAAGCACCTCCTTAGCCGGGCCAAGCTCTCGTGTCAGCCCGAGCCCGGCGCCGCTTCTCTCTCCTCAGCCCCCAACACACACCCCAGCCCCTCGAGACAGCCCCCTGTCAGGCGCAGGGCAAGGCCCCAGTCCTGCTGGGACGGCCAAATGAGGAACCCCCCTCGCGACCACCGGCCCTCCGGAGGGACCGGCCGCCGGACGATTTCCCCCAGCCCTCCTCCCCGTCCGCCTCTGCCGACCCCGAGTCCCCGCGCCCCGGTTTCCCTAGCAGCTGGCTCCCGATCGCCCGCCCGCCTCCTCCGACACCACCGCGGCCGCCTACTTCCGGCAGCTCTTCCTTCCTCCCTCTCCGCCCAGCCCCGCCTGCGCATGCGCCACGCTCGCCACGCCCACCCCGTGGTGGCTTTGGCTCCGCCCCCAGGCACCCAAGGGCGGGGCTGAACCTGGTTGGGGCGGAGATGCGAGAGGACCTCGCGCCGCGCGCACCTGGCACGGCCTGGGGGAAAAGAATGGATGGATGGAGTCTTCGCAGAAAGGGAATGCATGAATGGGGCAGGCGCCTAGAAGGAAGCAACGATGACTATCTGACTGAGCTCCTACTATGTATGGACCTGGCAGGGTTTTAAGCGCTTGACATGAGTAGTCACCGCAATAGCTCACTCACAAGGTCTGGATGTGTTACTTAATCAATCTTATGTAACCTGAGAGTTGTAGATCTCTCCCAAGTATTCTTCTGGAGTATTCTTTTTCCCTCAATAGAATGGGCCAAATTCCGAACCCCAGCATACAAAGAAATCAGATTTTTCTTCATTCTGGTCATCTCTTTTGATACTTGCTCCCATTGAATTCTGGATTTCTCCCCCAACCCCTTTTCATTAGCTTTCTTCTTGTAATTATTGACATTTTGGTCTGATATCTAAACTCTGTCTTCTTTTATTCCTCTCCAAAATGTGTGTTTTTATACAGCCTTCATGAGGGGATCTGTGGGAGGAAAGGGTATAGAATAGGGAACTACTTTGAATGGAGATAAAAGATCTTGATCCAAAGGCATATTTGTTTGAACGTAGAATTTCTTGGGTTTTTTCTTTTTCTTTTTTGGTTTTTGGGCCGCACCGGTGACACTCAGGAGTTACTCCTGGCTATGCACTCAGAAATCGCACCTGGCTTGGGGAACTATATGGGACAGGGTGGCGAGGGATGTTTGAACTTTGGTCCATCCTAGGTTAGCATGTGCAAGAGTGTGTCACCGCTCAGGGCCCTGCTTTTTTTTTTTCTTAAGGGAGCTACCTGCCACCTGGCAAGTGTTTACCTTCCTCTCTTCATCCATTCACTTGGCAAACTAGTTACTGAGAAACTTCTAAGCAATATGCACTGTACTAAGGGGAGGAAGGCCAACGGTTTTAAAAGGTCATGGGAAAACTCATCAGGAAAATTGGTTAAAATCCAACTCCTGGGGGGGGGCTGGAGAGATAGCATGGAGATAAGGTAGGTGTTTGCCTTCCATGCAGAAGGATGGTGGTTCAAATCCCGGCATCCCATATGGTCCCCCAAGCCTGCCAGGAGCAATTTCTGAGCAGAGAGCCAGGAGTAACCCCTGAGCACAGCTGGGCATGGCCCAAAAAGAAAAAGAAATTATTTAGAGATATGAGAAAAGAGAGAGAGTTGAGTATTCAAGAAAGAGCATAGGCTTCTCCAGAGGGGAACCCCTGAATGCTGTTGGGTGTGACCCAAAAACCGAAAAAAGAAAATCAACTCCTTAAAGTTATCTCTAGTGAACCCTCTGTTCCATCTCTTTACTTTGTATAAAACCAGACTTCATGCAGAACTTTCATCTCATCAGAATAAAATTAATATGTTCTAATATTATTAAAACAAATTGATTTTCTGTTTATCTCTCTTACCTTCTAGACATCCCTTGGAGACTGGATTTTCCTAAATATAAAAACCATTAAGGCATTTTTTTAACTAAACCATTTTTTTTTTTGGTTTTTGGGTCACACCCTGCAGCGCTCAGGGGTTACTCCTGGCTCTATGCTCAGAAATCGCTCCTGGCAGGCTCAGGGGACCATATGGGATACCGGGATTCGAACCACCGACCTTCTGCATGAAAGGCAAATGCCTTATCTCCATGCTACCTCTCCAGCCCCAACTAAACAAATTTTAATTCTTTCCCTAGAAGGAATTCTGCCTTCCAAATTAATGTTCGAAACCTGCAACAAGTTTGTACTAATATTCTTATTTTAACCTTTGTTTTTAGAGTCACACCCAATGGTGCTCAGGTGCTACTCCCAGCATGCTCAAGGAAGCCTGGGGTTTACCAGGGGTTAAACTCCAGCCTTCAGCATGCAAAGTATGTGCTCTAAATCTTTGAGCTATTGCCCAATTCCTCTTTAACTTTTTTAAAACTTTATGAATGAGCAAACTGAGACAATAAAATAATCTCTCATCTAATGAGTAGGAGAGCTGAGTTTTTAGTCTAGATCTTTGTGATTCTAGAGTAGTATCCGTTGGTAAGTTATCTTCTATAATCCCCAGGAAAAGCATCCAGATAGGTATCACCATGAACATTTTTTAAATGACAAACAGATGTTCAAGATTACCCATGTAATTATGGTAGTTGGGCCTTAATTCAAGCCCTTATCTTCATCCCTTCATTATGCAAATGGGCTTCCTGCTCGGTCTAATTCTAATTAAAGCATTCCTCCACCCTCCTCTTTAAAGAGAGCTGGCAAATCTGATTGAATCAACCCCTTCAGTTAAAAAAATCTCTTAGTGGCTCTGTATCACCTAAAGTAGTGTTTATCAAATCTTTCCATCTACTAAGAGATTGCTTAGTCTGGAGGTTAAGTACACTACAAGGCCAGAATGCTGGGGTTTACATCTTCAGCTGCTGGTCAAGAGGAATGGTACAGTGGCTTAGAAAAACTGTGCTGTAAACTTAAGCTTGATGAGTCCTGGCATTTTTGCTTGAGCCTGGCAACTCTGCCGTCTGTGATTCCCTAAAGTAGTGAGCAATTTATGGCTGCACTAGAAGTAGGGATGTGTTTGTGTGACATCTAAGGGGTGCAATCTCCAATGAGCATAGCAACTAAAAGATGAGAAACCATACAGGAAGGAAGTGTGGCCTCTAGCTAGGACTGGTAGAACCACCATGGCCACTCAGCAAGCTCTACAACCAGAATGTTCCTGAGCACTGAGACCAGTTCATCCCCACACAAGCACATGTGCAAGTAGCACAAATGCAACCTCCAGACTGTAACACGAAAATGCACCAGTGCCACAGCCAGGCAAGTTGCCAAAATAACACCAACAAGAAAGAAGGGAAGTGGGGAAGGGGGGAAGCAATCTGTGTTGCTGTATCAAGTCACTAACCCTCTGTACCTCCAATATTTCATCCCAAAATGGAAGTGATTATATTAATAGTATATATTGCTTTGGATTGTTGTGAGACTTGAGATAAAATCTGTCATATATTTAGAATCACCCTTGGCATGTGATGAGTAATAAACAATAAATATTCTTCAATAAACATTCTCGTTTTCTGTCTTCAGGACAGAAATTCGGAAGGATTTTATTGCTTGGTCCTCTTATGGCTGGGTGAGGTCAGTGAGTCTGAGCTAAAAGCCGCTGCACTCCTGCAGCTTTCATTCGCTGCTTTGAGATCCTTCTGCCTCTTTTTCCCTTTGGCATGCATGACAGACTTGAAGGTTGAAGGTGGTAGTCATCTTAGAAAAAGAAAACCACAGAGGAATTTTCTGGACAGTGGTTTATGAAGAACAAAAATGTATTACTCATAGTGTCAGGAAGTCCAAGCCCCCAGATGCTGACAGATCTTGAATCTGGCTAGAGTCTTCTTCCGGTTCCCATCAGAAACTTTTCTCTACATCCTTGCATTGGGGGTTTAAAGGGTCAGGGTGAGAGAAACGAGGAAGAGATGGAGGGGGGGAAAGAGTGAGAGAGTGAGAGGGAGAGAGAGATAGTGAGAGAGGGAGAGAGAGAGAAGGAGAGAGAGAGAGCACTCTATGGTCTCTTTAATAATGTTACTAACCCCATTCTGAGGGCTATATCCTCAGGACCTCATTATTTCTCATCACCTCCCCCATAACTTCGTTGCCAGGACTGGAACAATCCCCAGCATAGAGTTGGAATAGCTCCAAAGCCACTTCCTAATGCTAATTAAGAAGTAACTACTTAGTGATTAGGATCTAACCTATGAAATTGATGAGGATATAAATGCTCAGACCATAAGAGTGATTATTCTATTAGTCTGGATTTCTCAGTAGCTAGTAATAAGCAAGAGCTGTCTGCCAACTAATCAAGGATTTGTAGTTTGAGCAAACATAAGCCT
Source organism: Suncus etruscus (assembly GCF_024139225.1). Classification (NCBI taxonomy): domain Eukaryota; kingdom Metazoa; phylum Chordata; class Mammalia; order Eulipotyphla; family Soricidae; genus Suncus; species Suncus etruscus. The sequence continues at coordinate 37,270,100 of NC_064853.1, forward strand.
TTTGTGTTGTCACTGAGTTTTCCCTCCCTCCCTCCTTCCCTCCCTCCTTCCTTCCCTCCCTCCTTCCCTCCCTCCTTCCTTCCTTCCTTCCCTCCTTCCTTCCTTCCCTCCTTCCTTCCTTCCTTCCCTCCCTCCTTCCCTCCTTCCTTCCTTCCCTCCTTCCTTCCCTCCCTCCGTCCCTCCCTCCTTCCTTCCTTCCTTCATTCCCTCCTTCCTTCCTTCCTTCCCTCCCTCCCTCCCTCCCTCCCTCCTTCCTTCCTTCCTTCCTTCCTTCCTTCCTTCCTTCCTTCCTTCCTTCCTTCCTTCCTTCCTTCCTTCCTATGGTGTAATTTAGCCTCTCCTAACAGTTGCACTTTGTAGTAGAAGTAGTAGTAATTGTAGTAGTAGTGGAAGTGGTAGCAGTGGTCGTAGTAGTAGCAGTGGCAGCAGTAGTGATAATAGTAGCAGCTGCTGAGGAAAGTAAATATATATTCCAGAGTCTTAGAATCTTAGGATAGTATCAAAGCAAACTTCTCATCCCAAGCACAAATTTTTTTAAGGGGGGAAGAAATTATAGGAATTGAGCCCAGGCTCTCACTCATGGAAGGTTCTACCTGAATCCTAGATCCCATATATACTTTTTTGGGGGGTTGTCACACATGGCGACACTCAGGAGTTACTCCTGGTTCTGGGCTCAGAATTTGCTCCCTGGCAGGCTCGGGGACCATATGGAATGCCGAGATTAGAAATGGGGTCGTCCTGTGTTGGCCGCGTGCAAGGCAAATGCCTTATCAATCTGCTATCACTCTGGCCCCTGACCAAATTGGATCCCCAACACCAGATGGTCACTTGACCATCAGAAAGAGCAACTCCCAAACACAGGTATCAGAAGTATCTGCTGATTTTTTCTGGTTGTGCCCCCTCAAACCAAAAATGTTCCTGGTCTTTTTAGATATATTATCATAAAATTATTTTAGATTAATTATGACCAGACAGAAGTTTCCCATCTATGTCAGTTGGCTCCTGACATTTAATTGCTTTGTATTTATGGAATTTAGAAATCTAGAAAGAATTAAGAGAAGTGACACTGAAAATGAAAATAATGGCCACTTACTCTTCCCAGCTAGTCTGGTCTGGGCTGAAAATTTTAGGGACTTCTCAGAAGAGGTAGAAACAGATTCCCCTTTCTGCCTGAAGCCATAGCAGCCCATAGCCGCTCCTTATACCTCAGCAGAAAGGCCCAGCTCTACAACTTAACCTTATAAAACTGCTAAACCAACAAATATGTTCTAGATCCTGGGCCTCATGGTTGCAACCAACTACTCAACACTCTAAAATTTTATAATAGTGTTAGCCCGGTGGGATCATAGGAAATTTGATGGGAAAGTTACATAGAAGACCACCAAGATCAGTGAGCCTAAATAGTAACACAGAAGGCTCAACTGGCACCAGCAAATCCTCAGACAATGACATTAGTGACACCATTGAGAGATATACAGTTATTTCCAAAAGACCCCTTTTGATCTAATTTTTGGTAATTTTATTTGTCTTTGCACTGTGACAAACAATATGAAGTAAATCTATGTGTGTCTGTAAGAGGGCTGGCCAAGGTGGTGGATGGGAAACTGGAGACACTAGTAGAAGGAAGGTCAGTCACACTGTGGGTGGGATTGCTGTCTGAATACTTAATGCCTGAAACAACTGCATTGTGAACAACTTGGTAAAAATGGTGGGTTTTTTTGTTTGTTTGTTTTTGTTTTTGGGCCATACCCAGTGTTGCTCAGGGGTAACTCCTGGCTGTCTGCTCAGAAATAGCTCCTGGCAGGCACGGGGGACCATATGGGACACCGGGATTCGAACCAACCACCTTTGGTCCTGGATCGGCTGCTTGCAAGGCAAACGCCGCTGTGCTATCTCTCCGGGCCCCAAAAAATGGTGCTTTTTGTTTGTTTGTTTGTTTGTTTGTTTTTTGGGGGGGCCACACCCGGCGGTGCTCAGGGGTTACTCCTGGCTGTCTGCTCAGAGATAGCTCCTGGCAGGCACGGGGGACCATATGGGACATCGGGATTCGAACCAACCACCTTAGGTCCTGGATTGGCTGCTTGCAAGGCAAACACCGCTGTGCTATCTCTCCGGGCCCAAAATGGTGTTTTTTAAAGTTCTTAAAAATTGAAAAATAAAGGAGAGAGAGAAGTGACAACACACAGCATCCTTAAAATCCAGATGACTTCTCTTCTTGGTTTTTATAAAATATTTTAAAAACTCATCTCACATAAACAAGAGGACCATAGAAACTGACTATTAAAAATTATCTACTTTGGAGGCCAGAAAGATAGAATGGAGGTAAAGCTTTGCTTTGCATGCAGAAGGACGGTGGTCCGAATCCCGGCATCTCATATGGTCCCCCGAGCCTGCCAGGAGCAATTTCTGAGCATAGAGCCAGGAGTAACCCCTGAGCTGCCGGGTATGACCCAAAATCCAAAAAAAAAAAAAAAAAAAAAAAATTTTTTTTTTTTTTTTTTTTTTTTTTTGTGGTTTTTGGGTCACACCTGGCAGTGCTCAGGGGTTATTCCTGGCTCCAGGCTCAGAAATTGCTCCTGGCAGGCACGGGGGACCATATGGGACACCGGGATTTGAACTGATGACCTTCTGCATGAAAGGCAAACGCCTTACCTCCATACTATCTCTCGGGCCCAAATTATTTATTTTCTTTTAAATCACAGTGAAATACAGTGACAAAGTTGTTCATGATTGAGTTTCAGTTATACAATGTCCAACACCCATACCTTCACCAGTGCACATATCCTACTACCAATGTCCCCAGTTTGCTTCCTGCCCTCTCCCTGGCCTCCCTGCTGTCTGCCTTTATGACAGACATTTTTCTCTACTTCACTCACTCCCCTCCCCTCTCCTCCCCTCCCCTCTCCACTCCTCTCCTCCCCTCCCCTCCCCTTTTCTCCCCTCTTCTCTCCTCTCCTCCCCTCCCCTTTTATCCCCTCTCTTCCCCTCCTCTCTCCCCTCCTCTCTCCTCCACTCTCCTCTCTTCTCCCCTCTCCTCTCTTCCCCTCCTCTCCCCTCCTCTTCTCTCTCTCTCTCTCTCTCTCTCTCTCTCTCTCTCTCTCTCTCTCTCTCTCTCTCTCTCTCCTCTCCTCTCCTTTTCTCTCCTTTTAAACACTGGTTTGCAAGACGATTACTGAAGGGGTATCATGCATATAACTTCATCTCCTTTCAGCACCCAGTTCTTGTCCAGAATAGAATCAGTGATCATTCTCAACTATAATTTTCATGCAGATCCCTTCTCTGCCCTATCTGAAACACCCCCCACCGTTCTTTATAGCAAGCTTTCTACCATGGACTAATCCTCCTGGTCCTCATCTCTATTGTTTTTGGATATTATTACAATACCAATTTTTAATATCCCACAAATAAGTTCAGGGCTCCTCAAACTACAGCCAGTGGGCCACATGAGGCCCGTCGAGGAGATTTATCAGGCCTGCCATGTGTTTTTGCTGTTGCTGCCTGTCCTGCTTAACAGCCAACACGTCCAGGGCTGCAATGTGCATAAATGGGATGTGCACCAGTCTGATTCTGCTCCTTCTCTATCTCTCGACTCCTCCTCTCAGTCTCAGGTAGAGGTCCTCAAATTTGCTTGCCACTATTGTTCATATTTTTTTTTTGTAGTCAGTCCTCCAACAGTCTGAGAAACAGTGAACTGGCCTCCAGTTTAAAAAGTTTGAGAACCCCTGAATAAGAGTAATCATTTTATGTCTATCATTCTCTCTCTGATTCATTTTGCTTAGCAAAATACTCTCCATATCCATCCATGTTTAAGCAAATTTCATGATTTCAGTTTTCCTAACAGTTGCACAGCATTCCATTGTATAGATGTACCACAGAGAAAGTGACTTTTAAATTATTGTTTATAGTACAGTAACCACTGTGCAACAGTGTCACAATACTACTTTAAAGGTGGTACCTTTGGATGATGATTATCGGAAATTAGCATCAGTGGATTTTCTCTTTTCTAGTTTTCGGTCCACAGACAATAGCACTCAGGTGTTACTCCTGGCTCTGTGTTTAGATATCACTCCTGACAAGCTCAAGGTACCATAAGGAATGCTGGGGATTGAACCCAGGTCAGCTACATACAAGGCAAACCCTATCCTCTGTGCTATCATTCCAGCCCCTCTGACTAATTTTTTGTTTTGTCTTGGGGCCATAAGCAGCAGCGCTCAAGGCTTACTCCTGGCTCTGTATTTAGAGACCACACCTAGTAGGACTCAGAGCACCATATACAGTGCTGGAGATGGAACCAGATCAGCCACATGCAGAGCAAGTTCCCTATTGGCTGGACTGTTTGTCTAGCACCTATAGCACTTCTTTCTTTTTGGTTTTTGGGTCACACCCTGCAGCGCTCAGGGGTTATTCCTGGTTCTATGCTCAGAAATCGCTCCTGGCAGGCTCAGGGGACCATATGGGATGCCCGGATTCGAACCACTGACCTTCTGCACGAAAGACAAACGCCTTACCTCCATGCTATTTCTCCGGCCCCTATAGCACTTCCTGATCAATTCACTCATCAATGGGCATTGAGGTTGTTTTCAAGCTTTAATTATTGTCAACAATAATTAGCCTGGGGCTGCATATTTACTCTATGAATTAATGTTTTTGTTTTGTTTTGTTTTGTTTTGTTTTGGGACCATATCAGCCAGCGCTTGGGGGTTACTCCTGGCTCTGTATTCTGAACTTGCTCCTCACAAGTTCCAGCGACCATATGGGATGTCGAAGATTGAGCCCGGGTTGGACACATGCAAGGCAAATACCCTAACGGCTATGCCATGGCTCCAGCCTTTGAATTAATGTTTTTAATGCTACAGGCAAATAACCAAAAGAGTAATAACCATATAATATATTTTAGCTTTAATTTTTTCAGTAGTAGGGATCAAACTTAGGGCACATGTAGAAAATGTGCTCTATTGCTCATCCACATATTCAGCCCAACTTTTAACTTTTGAGGACCCTGCTTCCCATAATGACTGCATCAATTTTCATTTCCACCATTGAGGGAGTCCTTTTCTTCCATGCTCTTGACAACTCTTACTGTTTATTCTTTTTTTTTTTTTAACAATAGTTATTCTCCGGGTCGGAGAGATAGCATGGAGGTAAGGTGTTTGCCTTGCATGCAAAAGGATAGCAGTTCGAATCCTGGCATCCCATATGATCCCCTGAGCCTGCCAGAAGTGATTTCTGAGCATAGAGCCAGAAGTAACCCCTGAACACTGCCAAGTGTGACCCAAAAACCAAACCAAACCAAAACAAACAAACAAAAGACAATAGTCATTCTCACAAAATCTTCAAGGTTTTTTGTTTGTTTGTTTTTTGTTTTGGGCCACACCCAGCAGTGCTCAGGGGTTATTCCTGGCTATGTGCTCAGAAATTGCTCCTGGCAGGCTCGGGGACCATATGGGATGCCAAGATTCAAACCACCGTCCTTCTGTATGCAAGGCAAACACCCTACCTTCAGGCTATCTCTCCAGCCCCTAAAAGCTTAAAGTTTTTTGTTGTTTTTTTTTATTATTTTAATTATGACAACAAAGATGCAAAGAAAGAGGACTGGGTAAAGTTACAGTGGAAGCCCAATCACCCATAAACAGTAGTCCCATCGGTAGTCCCATCGATGATATCCCAGCCTTGAACTTTCAGTCAAAGAACATTAAGAAAAACAAAACTGAACCCATGTACAATACAATTACTTTGTCCCTCGAATCCCCAGTTGTAGTACATACTATTTCTTAGCAGCACACAAAATAATCTAAAGACATTAGACTTATGTAACTCCTTTTTTTTTTTTTTTTTTTTTTTGGTTTTTGGGCCACACCCAGCGGTGCTCAGGGGTTACTCCTGGCTGTCTGCTCAGAAATAGCTCCTGGCAGGCACGGGGGACCATATGGGACACCGGGATTTGAACCAACCACCTTTGGTCCTGGATCGGCTGTTTGCAAGGCAAACACCGCTGTGCTATCTCTCCGGGCCCTATGTAACTCCTTAAACATTGAGGGCAAAGTACATTTCTCTAGTTCCATGCACATGCTTACTAGTTTAAGTTAGCCTCAAAAGTTTTAGTGGGTTGTTTTTCTTAAGGATTGGAGTCAAGGGAACATAGTACAAAACGGTATTTAAGTGGCATTTGTTTGCATAGGCCCACCAAAACATAAGGGACATGGAATAAAAGCTTAAAGTTTTAATTTCTAGTTCCCTCATAAGAGAAGATACATGTACCTGTTGGCCACTCTTATGTCTTCTTTGGAGATGTATCTATTCAGATCCTCTTTTTGGCAGAAGGACACACTCGGGCCCTCCTGGTGATATTCAACTATCCAGGCTGGTGGTTCATGGCCCAAGGATACTTTACTGCTCAGTTCCTGGGTTTCATCCGGGTCACTCTGGAGCTTGGAGGTGGTGCTTTAAAGGCTATGAGTTGCCAGAAGTTGAACCTAAGTCAGGTATGTGCTTATATCCTAACCCCTGCACCACCTTCCCGGCCCTCTCTGTCGTTTTCTTGTTTGGTAGTTTGTATTTCCATAGGTGTGTGTGTGTGTGTGTGTGTGTGTTATTTATAATGTTTTGTTTTTAACCCCTTATCAGATGTTTTATATGTAAATATTACCTAATCTATATGGTGCCTTTGATTATATTTCTTTTTCTGTACACAGGTTTTGCAATTTGATGTCACCTCACTGTTTTTGCTTTCATTTCCCTTGTTGGAATTGAATATCCAAAGACATCTCTAAGATGACTGTCAAGGACCTTGTCATCTATGCTCCCTTAGTTTATAGCTTCAAGACTTGTATTCATGTTCTTAATTCATTTTGAATTAGTTGTATCTGATGTTAAAAGTGATTCTACAGTGGATAAACAACCACAATTGAGGATCCAAACCTCTACCAGGGAAGACCCACCACTGCTCTGGCATTGACTTACTCCAAAGAGTGCTCTCAACACCCAGAGGACTCAGCAACAACCTGCTTGCAGGACAGATTGCTCCGCATCTAGTGGTGTATTGAAACTAGAAGATGCTCCACATCAGCCTAACTTCGATGAAAGAAATGCATAGAATCCAGAATCTTTAAATATAGGAACCTGATATCAACAATAGCTAAAGTGTAAAAAAGTTTCACCGGGACCACGGAGAATGACTCGGGTTGAACAGACTGGTATGCCTGGAGCCCAGAGTTGGTCTTATGCCAATAAATTTCGGGGATGAGGCCTTCTTGTAATCAGGCCAAGAATTTTTTTTCTATTTTCCCCATATTTTTCTGGGCCTATGCAAACAACGGCAATTGCCACTGTCACACCTTTATTATTCTTTTTTAACCCTTATCCTTTAAGAAAAAAAAATTACTGAACTTAAAAACAAATAACTGGGCCCGGAGAGATAGCACAGTGGTGTTTGCCTTGCAAGCAGCCGATCCAGGACCATATGGTCCCCACCCCAACCCCCACCCCCGTGCCTGCCAGGAGCTATTTCTGAGCAGACAGGCAGGAGTATCCCCTGAGCACTGCCGGGTGTGGCCCCCCCAAAAAAAATAACTGTAGTAGAATGCCTGTCTTGAATACAGGCAGGGGATGGGAAGGGGGAAGGGGGCATTGGGAAGGGGAAATGTTACACTGGTGGAGGGGAATGTTCTGTTTGTGACTGTAACCCAACTATAATCATGTTACCTAAATAAAAATATATTTTAAAAAAAAAAGTGGTTCTATTGGAAATGATCACTTTAGACAATAATTGGGTACTGAAAAGAGGTAAAGTAATACGCAAAAAAAAAAAAAAAAAAACCTTCAGTAACAATATTGCAAACACAGGGCCTAAGGGGGGGGGGGGAGGAAGAGAGAGAAAGAGAAAGAAGAAAAACATTTGTCATAGAGACAGGCAGGGGATAGGGCAGAAGGGAGGGTAGGAAGGAAACCAAGGACATTAGTGGCAGGAAATGAGCATTGGTGAGTTGCATGACTGAAACTCAATCATGAACAACTTTGTAACTGTGAAAAACCAACTGTTCATAATACAAAAGTTTAAGACTGTATTTAAACCACTGTGTTTAAGTAAAGATTAAAAGTCTTTTTAAAAGTGAGTCTAGTAGTGCTCGCTTCGGCAGCACATATACTAAAATTGGAACGATACAGAGAAGATTAGCATGGCCCCTGCGCAAGGATGACACGCAAATTCGTGAAGCGTTCCATATTTTTTATAAGTAAAAAAAAAAAAAAAGTGAGTCTAGTAACATTCTTTTGCTTGTCAAATTGTCCTAACCCTATTCAATGAGGAGACTCCTTGCTCCTTTGTCATAGCTGAGTCGACACTGTTTCTAGATGCTCACAGCATCAGGGCTCTCCCCAGCTGCAGTATCACACATTGTCATCTGGGTCCCAGACTATTTGTGTGCACTTGCAAATTTTTCATAAAGACAATTTGGCTGGTCTTTGGACGTTTTCCTATGTCCCAGTAGTTCATGTCCATTGCCAGAACACTGATTAAAAACTTTGCACCCTATCAGCTCACTGTTCTCCTCAAAAGACAAGTGACCCCTACCTCTATGAAACTTCTCCCTCTTCCCTTCTTTCCCCAGTTTCCCTATGAGACATCCTATTCATACTATCAATTCCATACTATCCAATTTCATTCTATCAATCTCTACGAATTCTGGAAATGGAATCAGATTTGATGATACTAATCATGTCTGAACCCCAGACCAGCTGGTCATCACTGAGATCATACTTTGTTATTGTACATGATAAATAACTGGACACCATATATGAGCTATTGCATTGCAACTCTATAATAAAGCAAGAGAATGGCCCTTATAGCCACATTTTCTGTATTGTTAGGGTTTTAAAAGTTCTGAGTAAGGCTGGTACATACTCTGTGAACTTTCTTCTGTAATGTTGAAAATCCACCCCTCCCCAAATAGAGCAATGGGTAGAAGACAAGATCCTAAAATTTCAGAAAAGAAAAGCAAGTGAGGGGCCAGAGAGATAGCATGGAGGTAAGGCGTGTGCCTTTCATGCAGAAGGTCGGTGGTTTGCCGGCATTCCATATGGTCCCCTGAGCCATCCAGGAGCGATTTCTTTTTTTTTTTTTTTTGGTTTTTGGGCCACACCCGGTGACGCTCAGGGGTTACTCCTGGCTATGCGCTCAGAAGTCGTTCCTGGCTTGGGGGACCATATGGGATGCCGGGGGATCGAACCGCGGTCCGTCTCCTAGGCTAGCGCAGGTAAGGCAGGCACCTTACCTCGAGCGCCACCGCCCGGCCCCCAGGAGCGATTTCTGAGCATAGAACCAGGAGTAACTCCTGAGTGCTGCAGGGTGTGACCAAAAACCAAACAAACAAACAAACAAACAAACAAAAAAAGCGAGTGAGAGAAAAATAACCAGCAATCCGTGACACATTCTCAAGGGCAACTCCGGAAGCTGTCAAACAATGAAACATTGACTCCAAAATTTTGAAGAAACAAAGTTGCCAACTCAGAATTCTCTAGGATTCCAATTCTTATCTACAGGAAGTATTCAGACACTCTATTTCATAATTCCATTTTGGGGTGGGTTGAGGGATTGGGCCACACCTGGTAGAACTCAGAGGCTACTCCAGGCTCTGTCTTCAGGGATCACTCTTCGTGGTGCTCAAGGCACCTTTCAGTGCCAGAGATCAAATGGGTTAGCCATGGACAAAGCAAACACCATAAGGCCTATAGCTAGTGCTAGTTTATGACCTTCACAATTCCTCTTCTTGCGCCATCTAGTTCCCCTGTCCCTCCACAATCGCTCGCCTGCGCCACCTAGTGGTGTGACCCTGAGGCACCCAGGTGCATAGGTAGCAGCGCCCTTTGTTCCCCGCACACTGGCAAGAGTGGGCGATCAGTGGAAAGGAGTGGAAGAAAATAAGTTACTTTTCTATGATCTCTCCCTCAAAGTGACAGCTAGCGTGCATGTGTGGGTGACCCTCTCCTGCTTTTCCCTAGATCTGCAGTCCTGTCTGTCAAGCGTGGAGTGGAACAGCTTTTGCTAGCTGCTGCCAGCTACAGGCATCTCATGACCCTGCTGGGTGTGTTTTCTGAAGCTGTTGAACTTTGTAAACCGGCCCCCTTTTCGACACTTGTCACTTATCACTTTCACTTTGGCAAGGTGCTTTCTGTTGGCAACTTAACTAATTTCCCTCCCACATTGACTCTGTCAAGAAAAGACAGCACAGATCAGGAAAAAAAAGAAAAAAGCTGATCTAGAAAACATATCAGCAGACCTAGGCAAAAAATGAAGGTTATTCGCAGTGTGGTGGTGGTGGTAGGGATTTCAGGACAGCAGCTTTGCAGCAGGATGAGCAGCAGGCAGGCACTATGGAACAGAAAGAGAGAGAAAGGAAATTCTCTGATTAGCTGATGTGTTGAAACTAAGAGGAGACTCTCTTGAGTCCAGGTTTAGAAGTCTGAGTCATCCTAGAGTCACAGAAAATGAAGCAAGTATAAAAGATTTCAGGGTAAAAAAATGATTAGACCTGGGGAAAGGGGCAAAAAAGAAACACCAGATTCAGTTATCAATAATATTTAGTCATTATACTGAAGATGTTGAGAATTAATGGGACAAAATATTGTTCTGTAATTGGAAAATATTGGGGGGAGTATGCGACATGAAATGAGAAAAAATATAATTTTAAAGACATCTAAATTCTCATCTTCTGTAGAAGAAAGTGAATAAGCAAAGTTGAGAGATATTTACCATTATTAAACTAATAGTGCCATATTTTCCTGCAGAAGAAATCCAGAGGTGCAAGAAAGGAGAAATAGAAAGGGGAGGAGGAACTGAAGGAAGAGGAGGAGCAGAAGAGAAAGAGAAGAAAAGAAAGTAAAAAAGAAAAAGAAAGAAAGAAAGAAAGAAAGAAAGAAAGAAAGAAAGAAAGAAAGAAAGAAAGAAAGAAAAAAAGAAAGAAAGAAAGAAAAAAAGAAAGAAAAAAAGAAAGAAAGAAAGAAAGAAAGGAGGAAGGAAGAAAGAAAGAAAGAAAGAAAGAAAGAAAGAAAGAAAGAAAGAAAGAAAGAAAGAAAGAAAGAAAGAAAGAAAGAAAGAAAGAGAAAAAAGAAAGTTGTCTTTTACATAATTCAGCTGCCTAGCAAGGGAATCCGTGAACAAATTTAACTATTCAGTTTTGCCACATCAAACCATTGCAATTTTATCCTCAAGTGAACTTATTCTCAAAGTGTGATTCCAGAGCAGTAGCATCTGCACCACCTTTAAATGTATGATAAAACACATTGCCAGGATCTCTCTAAGCCTAGGAATCATAAATCTTGGGGTAAGGCACAGCAGTCTGCATTTCAAGACTTGAGGAGAGATCTGGGCTGGTTGGAGTCACAAAAAGGATCAATATGCTTTTGGCTAGATATTTATTATATCCATCTTTGAAGGGGAAGAAAAAAAGAAAGCAAAAAAGAAACAACTAGTTCAAAGTCCAAGTTCTTATTTTCTGAGTGTAAAATGTCCAGACTGCTTTAAGATGAATGTGGCTTTCAGCCTTGCTCAGATGGCGGTTCTCTTTGTAGTCTGTTCTACAGTGTTGTGACAGGCAACAGAAGGAAAGGCCAGACTCACTGCTGTTCATTTAGAAGAAAGCAAACCAGGGCTGGAGCAATAGTACAACAGGGAAGTTAGTTACCTTGCATGAGGCCAACCCCGTTTCTATCCCACAGTACCCTATATGGATTTAAAAAAAAAAAAGGACGGGGCCGGGCGGTGGCGCTAAAGGTAAGGTGCCTGCCTTGCCTGCGCTAGCCTCGGACGGACCGCGGTTCGATTCCCCAGGTGTCCCATATGGTCCCCCAAGCCAGGAGCGACTTCTGAGCGCATAGCCAGGAGTAACCCCTGAGCATTACCGGGTGTGGCCCAAAAAAAAAAAAAAAAAAAAAAAAAAAAAAAAAACAAAAGGAGAAGGAAGAGGGGAGGAAGAGGACAGAGAGAAGGAAGAGGAGGAGCAAGAGGAGGAGGCAAAGGAGAAAGAGAATCAGGAGAAATAGGAAGAGAAGTAGGAGGAGAAGGAAGAGGATAGAGAAGGAGGAGGAGAAGGAAAAATAGGAGGAGGAAGTAGATGAGCTACCAATCACACAACTTCCTAAGTTCATGTGATAGTGAATAAGATACCTTATCAATTGATCCATTCTAGTTAATCTACCCAAACTATATAATCATATTTCATTTAGTAGGTATACAGCAGTGCTCCTCTGTCTTGGTTTCATTGTTCAATAGTTTTTTTTTTTTTTTTGGTTTTTGGTTTTTGGGCCACACCCTGTGACGCTCAGGGGTTACTCCTGGCTATGCGCTCAGAAGTTGCTCCTGGCTTCTTGGGGGACCATATGGGACGCCGGGGAATCGAACCGCGGTCCATCCTAGGCTAGCGCAGGCAAGGCAGGCACCTTACCTCCAGCGCCACCGCCCGGCCCTGTTCAATAGAGTTTTATTATGGGCAAAAAGTAGGCTCTGAACCTGGAGGTGGGGTGCAGTGGCTCAGATATGAGTTCAAATCCTTGGTGTCCCATACTGCCAGGAGCCCTTATAACAAGCAGAAAACTTAGCTGAAATGCAGGGCCTTGTGACAGGTGCAGAACTTTGCTAAAAGCAAGCCTCTGCAACAAGCAGAGAGCTGTGCTAAAAGCAGGCAGCCTTGAGAAATAAATGTGAACATTTAAGATTTAAGACTTGTACAGAAACAAAGAAGGCACAGAATTTTGGTCCTGGGAAACTGAGTCTAACTTATCTGAGGTCCCCATTATCTGTACATTCTGACCTGCCTGAGATAGGTTCCATTATCAATGCACTCCAACCTGATGGAGATGGATCTCATTATCTGTACATTCCGTCCCACTTGCTGATGGGTCCTATTACCTGGACAAGCTGGCCTCTTCAATGTATCTGTCGCCTACTGGCATGTATTCGTGCGGAACTGTGCCCACAAAAAGTATATAAGCCGGGCCTTGAGTTTCAATAAATGGATTTGGATTTGGATCTGGAATCCTTTTCCCACTCTTGTCTGTCTCCGTGTCTATCATTGTGTCTTTGTGTTTGTGCGATCTCCCTCCAAGAAAGAATAACCACATCTTAATTGGTGTCCCTGCAGGCAGGGGCACCCACACTTTGGTGCCCAATGTGGCTTCTCAGGATGGGAGACGACTGCGGTGAGCTGCAACCACATTCAGCAGAAGAGTCAGAGCATAAGAAAACTCCAGGATAGATAAGTTGTGATTTTTTTTTTTTTTAGGATAGAGAAGAAAAGGCCTGCAGGACAGGCCAGTATAAATAGAACCCATAGAGAGGCTGGTGAAATATAGCCCATAGGAGAGGCTGATGATATAAGAATAATAGTGAAATAGAGCCTGTGAGAAAGGCTGGTGAATATAAAAGAAATAGAGCCTGAGAGAAAGGCTGGGAACATAAGAATAATAGTGAAGTAGAGCCTGAGAGAAAGGCTGGTGAATATAAGAATAATAGAGAAATAGGGGCCAGGAAGGTGGCGCTAGAGGTAAGGTGTCTGCCTTGCAAGCGCTAGCGTAGGACGGACCGCGGTTCGATCCCCGGTGTCCCATATGGTCCCCCAAGCCAGGGGCGATTTCTGAGCGCATAGCCAGGAGTAACCCCTGAGCTTCAAACGGGTGTGGCCCAAAAAAAAAAAAAAAAAAGAATAATAGAGAAATAGAGCCTGTGAAAAAAGGATGGTGAAAATAGAATAGCCTGTGGAAAAAATGCTGGTGAAATATAGAGAGCCAAGAAGACTGGTAGTATTTTTGATATTGTGAAGAGTTAAAAGATAACTTAGAATAACCCCCATTGAAACATACGGATGACCCCTCCCTCAGGGTCCTAAGGTTCCCCCTCCTTAAGGTCCCCTCCCTCCACTGAAAGTGGCAGATGATATTGTTTGATGAATTTTGATATTGTTTTATGAATTTTACTGTTATGAATTATAGTGTTTCTCTCTTTCTCCTTCACGTTGAATTTTCTCTCTGGCTTTTTCTTCTCTTTGTTCATCTCCTGAAACGGCCTTTTCTTTTACTTTCTTTTCATACTGGAACAACAATTAAAACTATGTGTATTATGGGCATTAAAATAATGAGTCTAGGGCCCAGAGAGATAGCACAGCGGCGTTTGCCTTGCAAGCAGCCGATCCAAGACCAAAGGTGGTTGGTTCGAATCCCGGTGTCCCATATGGTCCCCTGTGCCTGCCAGGAGCTATTTCTGAGCAGACAGCCAGGAGTAACCCCTGAGCACCGCCAGGTGTGACCCAAAAACCAAAATAAAATAAAATAATAATAATAATAAAATAATGAGTCTAATACATTGTCTTGTAACATGAAATGTTCAAGAGTGTTGTCTGGTTGTGTTTTGTTACTTGAATGTGTTTGTTTCTTTTCCTTGTAATATGGGCCCTCGTATGTCCATCTGTGTGTGGTTTTGTGTTATGTGTAGTTAAAACATAGAGAGAAATTGGGCCGGGAAGGTGGCGCTAGAGGTAAGGTGTCTGCCTTGCAAGCGCTAGCGTAGGATGGACCGCGGTTCGATCCCCCGGCATCCCATATGGTCCCCCAAGCCAGGGGTGATTTCTGAGTGCATAGCCAGGAGTAACCCCTGAGTGTCAAACGGGTGTGGCCCAAAAAACAAAAAAAAAACAAAAAAAAAAAACATAGAGAGAAATTATGGAGAGGATGTCACCTCTCTTAAAGTTGGTGAAATTTGGCTTGAGTTCAGCAGAAATAGTGCTAGCCTGTGTATGTCTTTGTAGTTGTAAGTTTGATTGCTCTGCTATAGACAGCAGAGAGTGGTGAGGGTAGAATGAAAAAGATTCAGCAACTCTGTTCATGTGAAATTTATAATAAGTATTGTCATATTTTTGATGTGCGTGATAAGAGGCCTCGAATGATTGTGAAGTTTGTGAATTGAATCATGCAGGATGAGTGTGCCTTTTCCAAAGGCATTTGTGTAATTAAGCTTTGTGCATTGGATGGTGTAAAGTAATTATTAAGACACTGCAAATTGGGGCTGGTGAGGTGGCGCTAGAGGTAAGGTGTCTGCCTTGCAAGTGCTAGCCAAGGAAGGACCTCGGTTCGATCCCCAGTGTCTCATACGGTCCCCCCAAGCCAGGGGCGATTTCTGAGCGCTTAGCCAGGAGTAACCCCTGAACATCAAATGGGTGTGGCCCAAAAAAAAAAAAGATACTGCAAATTAGGGAACTTTCTAAATTCAGGTCTGTAAGGGTTAAAAGATTCTCCAGGGAGAAAGAGCAACAGGGAGATAAGGGCACTGAATTCCCTTTGTGCATGCCTCTCAGGAATTTTAGAGCAAGGTCATAATTCTGTCACTTGTAATACCAGATTATTAGTAAAAGAAAAACTTTTTGGTGTTTTAAATTCAAATGGACACAAAAGTGTTAAAATTTGAGTCTTTTATATTTCTATAAGAAAATTATTTTGCCTTAGACAGACCCTGGTTGGATCCCCCGGTGTCCCATATGGTCCCCCAAGCCAGGAGCGACTTCTGAGCGCATAGCCAGGAGTAACCTCTGAGCGTCACCGGGTGTGGCCCAAAAACCAAAAAAAAAAAAAAAAAAAAAAAGAAAATTATTTTGATCTTAAAAGTATTTGAAAATAAAAAATATTGTGAAAAATATTGTAGTTAGCCTTTTAAAATAATATTGTTAATTTTATGAGTAATTAATTTTTTTTTTTGGTTTTTGGGCCACACCCGGTGACGCTCAGGGGTTACTCCTGGCTATGTGCTCAGAAGTCGCTCCTGGCTTGGGGGACCATATGGGATGCCGGGGGATCGAACTGCGGTCCGTCCAAGGCTAGCGCAGGCAAGGCAGGCACCTTACCTCTAGCGCCACCGCCCGGCCCCGAGTAATTAATTTTTTGGGGGGCCACACCCGGCGTTGCTCAGGGGTTACTCCTGGCTGTCTGCTCAGAAATAGCTCCTGGCAGGCATGGGGGACCATATGGGACACCGGGATTCGAACCAACCACCTTTGGTCCTGGATCGGCTGCTTGCAAGGCAAACGCCGCTGTGCTATCTCTCCGGGCCCATGAGTAATTAATATTATGAAAGTAACTAAATTTTATAAGCAGGTTGTCAACATGTATCAAATATAATTTTGGTCTTAAAATTTAAGTGTGGAAATGCATTAAATGTCTTTAAATATATTTTATAATGATCTAAATATTTTGTTAACTTGGTATATAAAATTTTGACATGGATTTCCTGGTAATTTACAAATTATTAACTTGAGGTCTTCAAAGTAGGGACATTTGAGGTTTTTTGTTTGTTTGTTTTTGTTTTGGGGTCACACCCAGCAGCACTCAGGGGTTACTTCTGGCTCTACACTTAGAAATCACTCCTGGCGGGCCCGGAGAGATAGCACAGCGCCGTTTGCCTTGCAAGCAGCCGATCCAGGACCAAAGGTGGTTGGTTCGAATCCCGGTGTCCCATATGGTCCCCCGTGCCTGCCAGGAGCTATTTCTGAGCAGACAGCCAGGAGTGACCCCTGAGCACCGCCGGGAGTGGCCCAAAAAAAAAAAAAAAAAAAAAAAAAAAAAAAAAAAAAGAAATCACTCCTGGCATGCTCAGGGGACCATATGGGATGCTGGGATTCAAACCACCGACCTTTTGCATGAAAGGCAAATGCCTTACCTCCATGCTATCTCTTCGGCCCTGGGACATTTGTTTTTTAAAGTAAGTTTTTCATACCTTTAATAGTCATAGTTTGTGTTCTTGAGTTTAATCATTGAAATTTTAATACCTGATGTGGGAAACTGAGGCCTGATAGTCTTTCAGAATACCTGAACGGAATACAGCCTGTTAAGGAAAAACATTGATTCCTGAGAATATTATAAAATGCTTGGGATCAGGATGTTAGACCAAGTATAAAGAACTATATAGGGGCCGGGCGGTGGCGCTGAAGGTAAAGTGCCTGCGCTAGCCTTGGACGGACCGCGGTTCGATCCCCCGGTGTCCCATATGGTCCCCCAAGCCAGGAGCAACTTCTGAGCACATTGCCAGGAGTAACCCCTGAGCGTTACCGGGTGTGGCCCAAAAACCAAAAAAAAAAAAAAAAGAACTATATAGAATAATTTAGAATAAAGAATAGCTATTAAACAATATAGCCTCACAGTTATAGTTAGCATATTATACTTTTAATCTTGCTTTATATTAGAAGAAGGAGGATGGACTCCAGGCCTTTCCTGGGTGCCGGCCCAGGTGGCCCAAAGTGGGATTCAGGTGAGACCTTTTAGGGGCCCTAGGCTTCCCCCCCCCCCACTCTAGGGAAAAGGAGCATTGGGAGGAGCCGGGCAGATAATCTGGTTTCTGGTTCTCTCTGATACGGGAGGCTAGCTCTTCCCAGGTATGGGGTTAGAGAACACCCCATACCAGAGGCCTTCTCCCTAGCTTGGGGGGTGCTGGGAGGCCTGGCAGGCCCCCAGCCTTTCCCCTATTTCTCCCCTGGACTCCAGGCCTTTCCTGGGTGCTGGCTCAGGTGGACTCTATAGTGGTCCTCTTGCTTTCCCCCTTTTCTTTCCCTCCTCTAAGGGGGGGGTGCATGGGGAGGAGGGTGGGCTGATGCAGCACTAGTGTATGTTGGGACATTCACTGGTAATTTTTTCTCCTCATTGATCTCCATTTAAAAAACCTTATATAGATATACCTTATATATTGAAAAGGAAAATGAAAGTATGGACTCTCAGGTTGGGAAGAGACCAGTACTCTTTTTCTACTTGTTTACTCTCAGCGGCCTCTTGGCCTCTTCCTTCCTTCATTGTGTAACTGTGGTTGCTACCATACTAGGTTTCTGATTAGTTCCCACTCAAATGCATTTCCCTACAATGGAACTGTGGGGCGTCATTTTGCAGACTCCAGAAGGCTAAATCACAGACCATAGGCGTGTCCAGGATTCAGCACCCTCCTCCCAACTATCTATAAAAGGAACATACATATCGCCTTTGAATATTGTAGATATATTCCCTCAACTGCTATAGCTATTATTGAATATTCCCTTAAATGGTGATAATTGTGTCCACTGTCTTATGTCAGATTGTTTATTTTCCCCATTTTTTATCTTTTCTTCTCTTTGTGAACTGTTCAATTAGGAATTTTGGGGAAAGAGTCCCTCAGTTTGGCTGGAGAGATAGCATGGAGATAAGGCGGTTGCCTTGTGTGCCAAAGGTCGGTGGTTTGAATCTCGGCATTCCATATGGTCCCCCGAGTGTGCCAGGAGTGATTTCTGAGTGTAGAGCCAGAAGTAACCCCTGAATGCTGCTGCGTGTGACCCAAAAACCAAAAAAAACAAAAACAAAAACAAAAAAAAAAAACAAAAAAAAAAAGCTTAATAATTTATAAACAAATAAATAAGTCTCTCTGGGTAATTGCAAAGAACATTCAAGCAAAGAACTTCTCTTTTTTTGTTTTTTGTTTTTTGTTTTTTGGGCCACACCCGGCGGTACTCAGGGGTTACTCCTGGCTGTCTGCTCAGAAATAGCTCCTGGCAGGCACGGGGGACCATATGGGACACCGGGATTCGAACCAACCACCTTAGGTCCTGGATCGGCAGCTTGCAAGGCAAACACCGCTGTGCTATCTCTCCGGGCCCCAAGCAAAGAAGTTCTCATGCTTAACATCTCATCTTAACAAAAAGTTTACCATGGCTCCAACTATTACATCATTTTTGCAGACAGGAGATGGCAAGAGGAATGTCTTTCATTTTTCCTAATATCTTTGTATCAGGAAAGCAAAAATTTTCCCAGAATTCCCAGAAGTTTTCTGTAAGAAGGGGGAAAAAAGGAGGAGAGTAAGAAGAAGGGGAAGAAGAGGAAGAAGAAAAAGAAGGAAGAAGGGGAAGAAAAGGAAGAAAAAGAAGAGGAGGAAGAGGAAGAAGAGGTAGAAGAGGAGGAAGAAGAGGAAGACAAAGGCAAAGAAAATGAAGACGAAGAAGAGGATAAAGAAGAAAAAGAAAAGAACAAAGAAGACAAGAAAAAAGGAGTAGGAGGAAGAGGCTAAGGATGTTCAATTTATAGAGCAGATGACATAGATGTCAATGGCTATATTTGATCCCAGATCATCTCATTTTCATGCTCTAATATTCTTATAACTTGTATGAATTTGTGTGTGTATGTATGTATGTATGTATGTATGTATGTATGTATGTATAAAAAATATGGGCCGAAGAGATAGCACAGTGGTAGGGCATTTGCCTTGCAAGCAGCAGACCCAGGACCAACAGGGGTTTGAATCCTGGCATCCCATGTGGTCCCCAAGGCCTGCCAGGAGCAATTTCTGAGCATAGAGTCAGGAATAATCCTTGATCACTACCGAGTGTGGCCCCCCCCCAAAAAAAAACCAAAAATATGATATACTTATGTATGCTCACATCTAATAAAAATTGCTCATACTTTGGGCCCGGAGAGATAGCACAGCGGCGTTTGCCTTGCAAGCAGCCGATCCAGGACCAAAGGTGGTTGGTTCAAATCCCGGTGTCCCATATGGTTCCCCGTGCCTGCCAGGAGCTATTTCTGAGCAGACAGCCAGGAGTAACCCCTGAGCAACGCCGGGTGTGACCCCCCCAAAAAAATTGCTCATACTTCAAAAAAGAGTAATTCCAGAGCAGAGAGCCAGGAGTAACCCCTGTGCCCCCTAAAATAAAATATGTGATATACTTATGTATGCTCACATCTAATAAAAATTGTCCATACTTAAAAAGAAATAAAAGAGGGGCCGGGTAGGTGGCGCTGGAGGTAAGGTGTCTGCCTTGCAAGCGCTAGCCAAGGAAGGACCGCGGTTCGATCCCCCGGCGTCCCATATGGTCCCCCCAAGCCAGGGGCGATTTCTGAGCACATAGCCAGGAGTAACCCCTGAGCATCAAACGGGTGTGGCCCAAAAACCCCCCAAAAAAAAAAAAAAAAAGAAATAAAAGAGTAATCCCAGAGCAAAGAGCCAGGAGTAAGCCCTTAATACCAATGAGTGTGACCCCAAAACAAAATACAACAAAAAATATGCCTTTCTTACATATGAATATGAAGTTTTAATACTGGCTGCTTTCAGACCACTGACTGAATGGTCCAACAAAATGTCCTATTATAGCAAGCATCACAAGCACAACAAGAAGTGCTTACCTCTGCCTTATTAAAGCTAATTTGAGTAGGTAAAGAAGAATATTCCAGACAGGGGTTAGTGTGTATGAAAATATAGAAATGCAAGAAATGCAGAAATGCAGAGAACTACCAATTATGTGCAGCAAGTCTTAAAAGAAACTGAAGAAGGAGCAAAGGATCAGATCACAAAAGGCTTTGTGTACAGCACTAAGGTGAGTAGAATTAAAACTTGGAGTGGAAGGTGAGAGGTCACATTGCTGCTGGATGCCCAGATCTCTTGAAACTCCACTATTCAGGCACTACCATAGGTACTGAAAGAAAAAAATAGTTTGGAAGTCACATTTGGCCTCAGTGGTAATGAGTTACACCCTCAGTCTCAGACTTTCTCCAGGAAAACCTGTAATGGTGAAACTTTAAAGGAATGGAGGACAAGGCTCCAGGTGTCTGCAAGAAGGTTCTATGAATATGTAGCTTGCGGATGCAGAAGGGCCATAGGGGTTTAGGGGACATTATCTGGAATGTCATTTACACCAGAGGTGTTGAAGAGGAAGAAAACTAGTTTTTGAGTCTCACCTGTGCTCAGGGCTTACTCCAGGCTGTACTCAGGAATCACTCCTGGCTATGCTAGGGGACTTACGAGGTGCCAGAGAACTATGTCAGTCACATACAAGTCAATGCCCTACCTGCTGTACTATGTTAAGTATATAGAGGCTTTCATAATATTTCTCTTTGATATTTGTTTCCCTGCCTGCTTTCCCACCTACGACCTACCAGGTGGGGGCGCTGTTCAGATCCGAATAAAAAGGTGATGAGATGGGAAGCCAGGGTCCTTTCAGCAGTTAGCTAGCAGGCTTTTGTTTTTGGAACTGCTGGCAGGCTGACAAACGATTCTGTGTCCGACCTTTTCACCTTTTTTTTTTTTTTTTTTATCCTCCTGTCTCTGTGGATTATGTGGATTATGTACTAAGGATAGATACTACCAGAATCACTTACCTGTCCTGGGGGACAGGGGAATGGAAATTGCTTTCCCGTTTTGGGAGCTTTTTGGGGAGCAAGCCTCAACCAATCTAGGAGAGAACGTGACTTCAATACTATCTCTCTGGCTCCTAGAAATAGAAGAATATGAAAATTTGGGCCAGAGCAATAGCATAGTGGACCTGGGTTCAAGCACCAGCATCCCATATGGTCCCTGAGTAACCTCTGAGAACCACAGCCAGAAAAAGGAAAGAAGGGGCAGGAGAGATAGCATAGAGGTAGGGCATTTGACTTGCATGCAGAAGGATGGTGGTTCTAATCCCGACATCCCATATGGTCCCCTGAGCCTGCCAGGAGCGATTTCTGAGTGTAGAGCCAGGAATAACCTCTGAGCACTGCTGGGTGTGACCCAAAAACAAACAAACAGACAAACAAACAAACAAAAACAAAAAAGGAAAGAGAGAGAAAGAAAAAAAAAAGAAGGAAGGGAGAGAGAGAAAGAAAAAAAAGAAAGGAAGAGAGAAAGAAAGAAAAAAGAAAGAAAGAAAGAAAGAGAGAGAGAGAAAGAAGAAAGAAAGAAAGAAAGAAAAAGAAAGAAAGAAAGAAAGAAAGAAAGAGAGAGGAGAGAGAAGAGAGAGAGAGAGAGAGAAGAAAGAAAGAGAAAGAAAGAAAGAAAGAAAGAAAGAAAGAAGCAGAAAGAAAGAAAGAAAGAAAGAAAGAAAGAAAGAAAGAAAGAATAAGAAAAGAAGGAAGAAGAAAGGAAGAAAGAGAAGGAAGAAAGAAAGGGAAGGAAAGGAAAGAAGGAAGGAAGGAAGGGGAAGAAAGAAAGGAAGGAAGGAAGGAAGGGAGGAAGGAAGGAAGGATGGAGGGAGGGAGGGAGGGGAGGGGAGGGAGGGAGGAAAGGGAGGGAGGGGAGGGGAGGGAGGAAGGAAGGGAGGGAGGGAGGACAGGGAGGGAGGGAGGAGGGAGGGAGAGGAAGGAAGGAAGGAAGAAAGAGAGAGAAAGAGAAAGGAAGGAAGGAAGAGAAAAAGGGAAAGAAAAAGGAAGAAAAAAAGAAGAAAGACAGAAAGAAAGAAAGAAAGATAGAAAGAAAGAAAGAGAAAGAAAGATAGAGAAAGAAAGAAAGAAAGAGAAAGAAAGAAAAGAAAGAAAGAAAGAAAGGAGGGAGGGAGGGAGGGAGGGAGAGAGGGAGGAAGAAAGAAGAAAAAGTTGAAGAGCATCTTTTGTCATGCAATAAAAATGTGTTTATGTAAAAAATGTGTTTATGTCAAGGAAATAGAGGGTGTCAATCAAAGGGGGAAAGTCTTTGGCCCTAAATTGCCAAAAAAAAAAAAAAATGCCAGAGAGAAATTAGAGATGGCATGTAGAGGTGGTTTGGAAGAAATAAAGGGACAAGGTTCTGGCCCAAACTCATCTAGGGTGTAAAGTAGAAGTGTATATATCTAAACCCTAGAGTCAACACTGTGATAAGCATGGGACCAAAACTACCAGAATTAAACTTTAAAAATGTCTACAAGGTGGGGCCGGTGAGGTGGCGCTAGAGGTACAGTGTCTGCCTTGCAAGTGCTAGCCAAGGAAGGACCGAGGTTCGACCCCCAGCGTTCCATATGGTCCCCCTCAAGCCTGGGGTGATTTCTGAGTGCTTAGCCAGGAGGAACCCCTGAGCGTCAAACGGGTGTGGCCCAAAACAAACAAACAAAAAAATGTCTACAAGGAGACATGATGGGAGCAAGAGGAAACCTGGGAACATTGGGAAGAAGGTGGACACTGTTGGAGGGATTAAAGTTGGAATATTGTAGGCCTGAAACTCTATTACCAACAACTCCAAAATTCAAGGGTATCTTAAAAAATATTTTCTTAAAAAAAAAAACCTGGAGAGCATGAAGAGCATCTTAACTTTGATCCACAAATATAGCCAGATTGTCCAGATAATAGGATCGATCCATCGGCAAGTGGGGCGGAATGTACAGATAATGAGATCCATCTCCATCAGTCCGGGGTGCACTGATAATGGAACCCATTTCAGGCAGGTCGGAATGTACAGATAATGGGGACCTCAGATAAGTTAGACTCAGTTTCCCAGGACCAAAATTCTGTGCCTTCTTTGTTTCTGTACAAGTCTTAAATCTTAAATGTTTACATTTCTGTCTCAAGGCTGCCTGCTTTTAGTACAGCTCTCTGCTTGTTGCAGTGGCCTGCTTTTAGCAAAGTTCTGTGTTTGTCACAAGGCCCTGCTTTTTAGCTAAGTTTTCTGCCTGTTATAAGGGCTCCAGTCATATTTTAGCTTTGCTATACATCTAAAATTACACAATGTGTTGCTGGAACAATAGCACAGTGGGCAGGGCACTTGGGTTCAACACTCTGCATCCCATATGGTCCCCTGAGCCTGCCAGGGACAATTTCTGAGCACACAGTCAGGAGTAACCACAGAGTGCCACTGGATGTGGCCCCAAAACAGACAAACAAACATAAAAAATTACATAACAAATTTCAAATAGTTATAGGGTATTGGGAAATTTCAAATAGTCATAAGATATGTGGATACTTTTCTGAAGAATGAGCAGAGCCAGCACCCAGATGAGCAAAACTGGTCACACTGGGTTTATCCTGCAACATCAGCTGCTTCCAGGAGGTATTCTCACTGCAAAATGGTAAGAGAGTCCTATTTACTCAGGGAGAAATAAAGCTTATGCCTAGCAAGGAAGAGAGACCTTGTCACTTAGCTGTGTTCTGATCTTTCAATTTGTTAGCTTCTATTGCTTATAAAGTTCTTTCTACTTAGCGGGGCCGATGAGGTGGCGCTAGAGGTAAGGTGTCTGCCTTGCAAGCACTAGCCAAGGAAGGACCTCGGTTCAATCCCCTGGTGTCCCATATGGCCCCCCCCCAAGCCAGGGGCGATTTCTGAATGCTTAGCCAGGAGTAACCCCTGAAGATCAAACGGGTGTGGCCCGAAAAACCAAAAAGAAAAAAAAGTTCTTTCTACTTAAAATAAATATCTAAGAGTTTTGGGCACCGTGTTAAGCACTTTTTGGTGAAGACTCACTCAGCAGGGGCTCAGGGGCCACTCCTACTAAGTTGAGGGGTGCAAGAAAAGGAAGCTATGGTCTGACCATGGGCCTGCATGCACAGCCTGTTTTCCAACCTTTTGAGCAACTCCACGCCTGCTAAGCACTTCTTAAACATCCAGAGGGAGGACATGAGCAGGGGACAATAGTTCAGGAATAGAGCATGTGCCAGTATGTATGAGGCCCTGAAGTCTCCAAGACCTTCCAATCAGTCACTGTGGGGCATGACCTTGGATGTTCTCCAAGCACCATGCAGCTGGCACTCTGCATCTCTGTGCAAAGCATCCCCAGGAACTGGTCCCTGTTTTTTTTTTTTTTGCTGTTGTCGTTGTTGTTGTTGTTGTTCAAATGAGGAAACCAAGGTTTGAAAAGTATAGACACTTGCCTCGGGGACAGTTACTATGGGAAAAAAAATCACAATCCAATTCCAATTGATTCAACTTTTTGAAATAATTGGGCCATGTCCAGCAGTGCTCCAGGCTTATTCTTGGCTCTGTGCTCAGGAGTGAATCCTGATAGTGCTCAAGGGTGTTGTGTATGTAAATATTTTGGGGGATTACTATGTTGCTCACCCTAATCTGATTAGGTGATTGTGCCCTACCCTAGGGTGTGACCTGGCATTCTGCCCCCACCCTAGGGTAGGACCTGATTCTGCTTCCACCATTGGTTGGTATCTGATCCCACCATTGGGTGGGACCTGACTCTGGACTATAAGAGCAAGGGTCTGTGGAAGGCGAGAGGCTTTTTGCTGGCTGGAACTGAATCGGAGTCTTTGGACTTCAGTTTTGTCCATCCGAATAAAGCAAATATTTCCACGAGCCTGATTGTCTGCGAGCTGTTTACCCGCCGTATCACCTCAGAACCGTGGGCTAGACAGGGTGGCAGACACGTGCTCCGAGCTGGAAGAAAAGGGCCTCATTCTCCATCCCTCCATCAGTCAACCTCTTCAGGGGCTGTCCTGCTACATAATGGCGCCCGAACAGGGACCTGAACCCTGGACCCTCAGATTGTGTTGTATGAAAGGAGAGAAGGTTAGCACTCCCCTTGACAAGGATGGAAGAGGCTTCGGCCTGCAACACGCATACGGTTAAGGCACTGCCACCTACTTTGTGGCATCTAACCAATGTTTTTATCTATTATTTATGATCTCTTTCAAGGACAATTCAAATCTATACTCCAGTGTCTCACTTGCCACCAAAAGTCTGAGGTTTATGAGACATTTGTTCATTTGTCTTTGGCTGTTACATCTACAGATAAATGTACATTACAGGAATGCCTCTCTGAATTTTTTAAAGAAGAAGAATTAAGAAATGACAACAAAGTTCTGTGCAACAGGTGCAAAAATAGAAGGGATTTTTCAAAGAAAACGTACTTATGGAAACTGCCACCAGTACTTATAATACACTTGAAACGTTTTGCTTTTGATGGCAAACAAATAAAAAAATTGCATACTTACGTAGATTTTCCTTTAGAAGACCTCAATTTAGAGGAATTCACTTCAGAGAATAAAAGCAAGATTAAGAAATACAACTTATCATCGGTGTCAAACCATTATGGTAAAGTTCACTATGGACACTGTACTTCATACTGTAAAATTGATGCAAAACAACACTGGATCAATTTTGATGACAAGAAGATCAAAAAAGTCCCTAATACATTGGTGAAATCCACAGCAGCATACATCCTGTTTTATACTTCTTAGAGATCTACAATGAACACCAGATAATCATTTTACTTCCTTATCAGTTGCTATTAATGCTCTAGGATTCTTTCCACAGGCATGATCAATGAATATAGATTGAAAATCATGAATCCCCAATGTGTTTCCTTGTAGGATGGATTTATGTCTTAATTTCATTATTGCTCTAGGTCTCAGTTAATCATGAAATTTTACAAATTAATTTAGTCAAGGTTCACCTGAAAGAGAAATTTCTCATCATATTAATGTTGTTTTTCTTTCTAGGTATACTCATTTAACGACTTTCACTCTTTTTATTTTAACATCATTGCTTTATTTCCCTCAATTTAGGTTTTAAGACGCTTACATAATGATAATTTTAGGTGGACTTTCTTCACAGTGCTTCTTGCCTATGATTGATTATCATAAAGTTACTGTTATACAATAACTTTGTATATATACTGATATTCACGTATAGTAGAGTTGTCCATGTTTGTATTATGCATGAAATTCTCTTTCAGATCTGCTAGGCAAAACCATAAAAAAAAAAAATTTTTTTTTGTGAATTTGAAATGATTTATCTAAACAATTGCCGGCTATTACATTTTAAGGAGCTTTTAATTGATTCAGCTGAATTCTCTTTTCTTTTGCTCTATTTTGGATCCTTTCCAACAAATATTTTTTAGTATGAGTGAGTGTTATGGCCATATTTTTTGTGAAGTCTGTGTATGTATGTCTTGTTTAGTGTCTGTTTGTTCTGCATATTTTGTATATAGTTTCCTTTTTCCTAACTTTATCTTCCCCAAATTAGTCTTCCTTATCCTTCCTTCTCTCTTCCTAGTCCTTAACATTTTAATTTTCAGGATTTCACATGTGCAACCCATCTCCTTCACCCACAACTACAAGCTTCCTGATCTCGGCGGGAAGAAGAAATCCATGACTGTTGGAGTTTTACACCATATATGCTGCAAACTTGTTGGAAATGAAGCCACCTGGGATTTGTGTCACAATGTAACACCAGAGAAAAGATCCATGGACAAGACCCACAGTCTCTGGATCCCAGTTAAACTGTGCTATCTGAATTTCTGGTTTTCCATCCACATACAAAATGCTATTGTTGACCGTTTCTACAATGGCTACCCCAAGATTGCACCGATCCCAAAGGAAATACAGAAGCCCAACCAACTTATGATGTAATGATGTAACGCTTGGGGATGCCCCAACACATGGATGACTGTACTGGCCTTCCTTCTTCATTCAGCTTGATGTTATCTCCTGTACAAGGCTTCAACCGGCTTTTCCAGACCCATCAAGTGTCTTCTGCCGGTCTTTTTGGAGTTCCAGACCCCTCATATTTACAGATTGGTATTGAACTCTGTAGAAATTACATCTGTTGTTTTTCCTATAACTGTAATCCTTTGAAGTTATGTTTGGTACTTCGCTTCTTTTGACTATCGTAATTAATGTTTTTTTTATTTTAGTTTTTAATATTAGGAATCGATGTTGTATTACATTAAGGTTTTGCTTTCTTGACTTTAGGTTTGTGAGTTATATATTATTGTCTATAATTTCCCAAATGATATTTTTGTCTGTTCTCAGGGTTTTTTGCGTGGGCGCATCATAGGCAAAATACTAGGTTTATAGAAGGTTCCATCCATTTTGGATGGGCCCTCAAGTTGTTTATTTACACAGGGAGGGTCTCTGCCTTAAACATTTTGTTTTGGTTTGTGACTTAAGCTCCCATCTATAAATAGTTGACATCAATTTCAGACATCTTATGGACTTCAGACCGGATTAAGAACTTGGACTAAGTTCAGATACCTATTGATCATCATTGCAGTGGCTCCCCACTGTGCAGAGGGTGTATGTGCCACTTCTTCCGAAATAAAGGCCTAGTTCAATGCCCTCAAAGATGGGCTTTCTGGTCTACCTGAACTTGAATAAAAATGGAGCTGGAGAGATAGCATGGAGGCGAGGCGTTGGCCTTTCATGCAGAAGGTCATTGGTTCAAATGCCGGTATCTGCCAGGAGCGATTTCTGAACGTGGAGTCAGGAGTAACTCCTGAGCACTGCCAGGTGTGACCCAAAAACGACCACCACCACCACCTACAACAACAACAAATAAAGAAAAGGTGCTTCTTCTTGCCTGCTACACAACCTTTCTGGTGTCTCTTCGAAAGATCTATGTACGTCTTAGATTTATCTTCTCAGGAGCTTGTAGTTGATTCCTTGATACATGTTTCTGGTTTTAGACACCCTGTGCTTAGGTTAGAAGTTTTTTCTTTACATTTTCCTGTGATGCGCTTATGCAAACAGCCGCTCTTTTATTATTGACTAATTTTTCTTTTAATAATTGTAGACAATATTGTTTGTTTACTAAAAACAAAAGGGGGAATTGTTGTGTATGTAAATATTTTGGGGGATTACTATGTTGCTCACCCTAATCTGATTAGGTGATTGTGCCCTACCCTAGGGTGTGACCTGGCATTCTGCCCCCACCCTAGGGTAGGACCTGATTCTGCTTCCACCATTGGTTGGTATCTGATCCCACCATTGGGTGGGACCTGACTCTGGACTATAAGAGCAAGGGTCTGTGGAAGGCGAGAGGCTTTTTGCTGGCTGGAACTGAATCGGAGTCTTTGGACTTCAGTTTTGTCCATCCGAATAAAGCAAATATTTCCACGAGCCTGATTGTCTGCGAGCTGTTTACCCGCCGTATCACCTCAGAACCGTGGGCTAGACAGGGTGGCAGACACGTGCTCCGAGCTGGAAGAAAAGGGCCTCATTCTCCATCCCTCCATCAGTCAACCTCTTCAGGGGCTGTCCTGCTACAAAGGGGACTTTTTGCAGGACTAAGAAGGGACTGAATTAGAGTGGTATGGAGAGATAGCACAGCAGCGTTTGCCTTGCAAGCAGCCATTCCAGGACCAAAGGTGGTTGGTTTGAATCCCGGTGTCCTATATGGTCCCCCGTGCCTGCCAGGAGCTATTTCTGAGCAGACAGCCAGGAGTAACCCCTGAGCACCTATGGGTGTGGCCCAACAACCAAAAAAAAAAAAAAAAAAAAAAAAGAATTAGAGTGGTAGATGTAAGGCAGGTGCCTTAACCTCTGTATTATCTCTGATTCTTTTACTAGAATTTAAGACCACATGACAAGGACTGAGATAAATGGTATAGGATAGAGGTGTCGTTGTCTTAGAGAAGGGAGCTGTGAACTTAAAACAGTAGAGAAAAGGACCTTTGTAGAAGGGTTGTGACTAGTCCTTGGGGAGCCCT
This sequence comes from Suncus etruscus, assembly GCF_024139225.1. Taxonomy (NCBI): domain Eukaryota; kingdom Metazoa; phylum Chordata; class Mammalia; order Eulipotyphla; family Soricidae; genus Suncus; species Suncus etruscus. The sequence goes on from NC_064853.1 coordinate 37,299,238, forward strand.
ATGAGATGTCCCATTAGAAGTGATTACTCTGGAGGAGCAAAGATTGGTGAAAGGTGGTAAAATGCTCAAGTGTTATGTATGATCCTATCAGTAACACTACTGTAAAGCACAGTGCCTATCATAGAGAGAAACTGGGGACAACAGATTCTGGTGAAGGAATTAGAACTTCGTTTATTTTCTTTTGTTTTGGGGCCTCACCTGGTGCTCATGGCTGTGGGCTCAGGGATCACTCCTGGCAGGTTCAGGGGACCATAAAGGGTGGTAAAGATTAAATCTGGGTTAGCTGCCTGCAAGGAAAGTACCCTACTGCTTCTACTATGGCTCTGATTCCCTGAGACATCTGTTTTTTTGTTTTTGTTTTTGTTTTTGTTTGAAGGCCACATTTGACAGTGTTCAGGAGTTACTTCTGACTCTGGCAGGCTTGGGGGACCATATGAGATACTGAGAGACAAGCCTGGGTCAACCACATGCAAGGTAAATGCCTTCCCTACTGTGCTATTATAAGACATTTGTTTTACTTAATTGGATGCTATAGTTACAATACTATTAACATAGTCATCTCATGCACATATTTGATGTGGGAACACTGTTTGTCTGAAACCTAACTATGAAAAATTCTGTCATTCACAGTGATTACATTAAAAAAAAAAAAAAAAAAAAAAAACAACTTGGGCCCGGAGAGATAGCACAGCGGCGTTTGCCTTGCAAGCAGCCAATCCAGGACCAAAGGTGGTTGGTTCAAATCCCGGTGTCCCATATGGTCCCCCGTGCCTGCCAGGAGCTATTTCTGAGCAGACAGCCAGGAGTCACCCCTGAGCACCGCCGGGTGTGGCCCAAAACCAAAAAAAAAAAAAAAAAAAAAAAACTTAGAAAAAGAGCGTTCCCAATGGTCTGAGCTCACGGCTGACCCAGGTTCAAGCCTCATCATCCCATATGATATCCCAAGCACCTCCAGAAGAAATTTCTGAGTGAATAGCCAGGAGTAGCCCCTGAGCACGTCTGTTGTCCCCAAAGGCTCCCCACCCCGAACCCCCAAAGAAAAGAAAAAACGTTTTGTGGGATGTTACCTCTATTGACCACTTAGTGGCGCCAGAGCACTAGCTACCTTACTTTACCTCTGATCACAATGGCTGGAGAGCGACAAGGATAAGTGAGGTAGGAACAGACCTTTCCTTCCAGTCTTTCATGCTTTCTCCTCAAACATCGGAGGGGTTGAGAAGAAAGTGTCAGGAAATAGAAAGACTAGAGATGAGACGTTTGGGAATTGTAAAGAAGAGGGACTCCGGCCTTAAGTCAAACAGAAGTCTAATTTTTTTTCTTCTAAGGAAGGGTGAGGACCAGCAAATAAAGAAATAAAAGCTTGCGGTATGGGTATTTCCGTTGCACTTCCTCTCTGTTACCCATTTTGAGCAGAGTCTAAACTACATAAAGTATGCTGTGGTACTGGAAAGGAGATGAAATACACATCATTGGTGCCCTCCTGTCCTCTCTCCCCTCTTCTCACTTCTCTTCTCTCTTCCCCGCTTTTCTCTTCCCTCTTCTCCTTTTTTCTTCCCTTCCCTCCACTCCTTTCTCTCTCCTCCTCCTCCTCTCTCTTCTTCCCTTCTCCTCCTCCTCCTCTCCACAACTCTCTCTCCACAACTGCCCTGGGTTCTGTATAAAAAAAAAAAGAAAAGAAAAGAAAAGAAAAAAATACACATCAGGGGCCAGAGAGATAGCATGGAGGTAAGGCATTTGCCTTGCATGCAGAAGGACGGTGGTTCGAATCCCGGCATCCCATATGGTCCCCCGAGCCTACCAGGAACAATTTCTGAGCGTAGAGCCAGGAGTAATCCCTGAGCATTGCTGGGTGTGACCCAAAAACCAAAAATAAAAAAATAAAAAAGATACACATCACTGGTAACCACCATGAGCCAAAGACAGAAATGAGCCAGGTATCTCTGGGGAAATCATTTCATGCCTCTAAGTCTCAGTCTTATATGGAAAACTAGAATAATCAGAGCATTTGCTTCACTGAGTGTTTGTGAAGACTGAACCACAAAATGCACAGACCACAACATACAGTAAGTGTTCTTTTTTGTTGTTGTTTGTTTTGTTTTTGGGTCACACCGGGGGGGTGCTTGGGGATAACTCCTGGCAGGCACGGAGGACGATATGGTTGCCAGGATTCAAACCATCATCTGTCCTGGATCAACTGCGTGCAAGGCAAACACCCTACCAATGTGCTATCTCTCCAGCCCACAGTAAGTATTCTATAGCAAGAGTTTGTCGATATCAATATGTAATAACCACATATAATCATATTGATAGAGGTTTTATGATTAATAAGCGATATTTCCTAGTTTTCCTTTTCACAACTGTGCTATTTAATTGCATTTATTTAAATGCAATTAAATGCATTTAATTTGCATTTAATTAACTATTCTGTTTACAGACCTGACACATTAAGTCCTTGAGCTGTGTTGAAGTGAAAAGTTCTCTTTAATAAACTTTCGTTCTCTGGAATAATGCTGCTTGCTGAGTCCACAAAGTATCTAGAAGACACATCTTAAGGGCAAAACAAGGATAAGTCTGTCTTAGAACAGTGCCTGGCAAAATGCTTAGGTCAAGAAAGGAAGAAAGGAAAGAAGGAAGAAATAAAGAAAAGCCCAAGGATGGTTTCTAGCCAAGCAAAGGATCTCTAGCAGGGGATCCCTTGGGCCACTAGCAAAAATGCTTATTAGAGAGTTTATATCAATGTATCCTACACCCTCTCCCAATATCCCAATTTCCCCTAATATAGACCTCAGCATTTTTTTTTATTCTTACACTTAATTTTTGTAATGCCCATGAGGTAAGGATCACATTAGACATTTTATTCCTAAAGTCTACATTTTATGTATCAGAAATTTGGGCAATATTATTTAGCAGTACCAATAACAATCTTTGGGCCCAGAGAGATAGCACAGCGGCATTTGCCTTGCAAGCATGGACCAAAGGTGGTTGGTTCAAATCCCGGTGTCCCATATGGTCCCCCGTGCCTGCCAGGAGCTATTTCTGAGCAGACAGCCAGGAGTAACCCTTGAGCACCACCGGGTGTGACACACACACACACAAAAACAAAAAACAAAACAAAAAAAAAAACACCAATAACAATCTTTCTTCGTTTTCCATTAAGTATAGTATTTTAGAAATGGGGCTGAGTGATGGTAGAGGCATCAGAGTAAGGTAGATGGCAAGCCAACCCGGGTTGGGTCCTCGGCATCCCATATAGTACTCTGGCCTGCCAAGAGTGATTTCTGAGTACAGAGTCAGAAGTAACACCTGATGTGATGTGCAGTAACCACCGGATATGGCCCAAATAAAAAAATAAAGATAAAATAAATTTAAAAAAAGTAGATCCAGGCCCAGCCCTTGCTCCCAGACCCTGTTTTAAAGACTGCGTGGGGATTGGCCATCGGAGACCTCCTGGGGACCTCTGGGAGCAGCGTGCATAAACTCCACTAAGGAGTAAGCGGTACAGCAGGCGAGGGGGCTTTGGGGTGTCCACCCGCAGCTTCGGGGCAGCTTTGACACGCTTAGTAAGAGGCGCAGGGGGCTGGCCAAGGCCCGACTGCGAGGTCCCCGGAGTCCTACACCGCTTGCTTGGGCCCCCTCGGACTGGGGTCCGAGGAGACGAGATGGGGGGCACCAGAAGGACAGTACTGGGGTCGGAAGGCATCTCGGACAGTTTCTGCTACTCCCTTGCAGAATAATGGAATCTTGGTCTCGGCCCCGAACCCCCGATGACTCCTCGAATTCCCTGGTCTGGGCCTCGAGGAACCTGGCAGCGGGGGGCGGAGCTGGACGCTGGGCCGGGGCTCCCCTCCCCTAGCGATCTCAGGTGACAGGCCCCGCAGGGCCCCCGCCCCGCCCCGCCGCTTATTCGGGGAGGCCCGGCCCCCCGAAGTCCGAGAGCTGCCAGCGCCGCGAGCCTCTGCCGTCGGGGCCCGCGTCCCATCCCGGGGCTCCGTCCAGCTCGCACCCGCCGCCCGCATGGCCGCCCCCCGCAGCCTCCTCGCGCTGCTCCCGGTGCTCGCGCTCGCCCAGGCGCAGATCGTAAGTGTCCTCCGGTGCGGGGAACCGGGGTGCGGGTGGAGGGCGAAGCTGAAGGCCCCGAGGGTCTGCCACCCAGGGTGGCAGGGGCAGGGTTCGAGGCCTCTGGGTCGATGCATGCGTGGGGTTCCCTGCACACCCCTGAAACGAGCCGCCGCAGGAGCCGGAGGGACCTTGTCCCGAGATGCTCGGCCCTGCCCGGGGCCGGAGCTGGCGCCGCGTCCTGGCTGCTCGGCGGGCCCAGGTGGCTGGAGCACAATGGTGCCCATTCACGGGCGGCAGCCTCCGCCCCCTCCGCCTCCTACGGGGTGCCCACTGCGCCCGCCGCCTCCTGGGTTCCCGCCTACGGGTCCATGAGGAGCCTGGCTGGTCCGGGGCTGGTCCCCAGAAGCACATCGCCCAAAGCCCGAGCTCGGAGGAGCGGCCCTCTGTTAGAAAGGTGGTGCGATGGGGCCGGAGAGATAGCCCAGCGGTAGGGCGTCTGCCTTGCACGCAGCCGATCCAGGACGGACGGAGGTTCGAATCCCGGCATCCCAGAGGGTCCCCCGAGCCTGCCAGGGGTGATTTCTGAGCGCAGAGCCAGGAGGAACCCCTGAGCACCGCCGGGTGTGACCCAAAAACGAGGGAGGGAAGAAAGAAAAAGAAAGAAAGAAAGAAAGAAAGAAAGAAAGAAAGAAAGAAAGAAAGAAAGAAAGAAAGAAAGGAAGGAAGGAAGGAAGGAAGGAAGAAAGAAAGAAAGAAAGAAAGAAAGAAAGAAACAAAGAAAGACAGAAAGAAAGAAAGAAAGAAAGAAAGAAAGAAAGAAAAAGAAAGGGAGGAAAGAAAGAGAGGACGGAAAGAAAGAAGCAAGAATGAAAAGAAAAAAGAAAGAAAAGAAAGAAGAAAGAAGAAAGAAAGAAGAAAGAAAGAAAGAAAGAAAGAAAGAAAGAAAAAGAAAGAAAGAAAGAAAGAAAGAAAGAAAGAAAGAAAGAAAGAAAGGGGCCCGGAGAGATAGCACAGCGGCGTTTGCCTTGCAAGCTGCCGATCCAGGACCAGAGGTGGTTGGTTCGAATCCCGGTGTCCCATATGGTCCCCCGTGCCTGCCAGAAGCTATTTCTGAACAGACAGCCAGGAGTAATCCCTGAGCACCGCCGGGTGTGGCCCAAAAACCAAAAAAAAAAAAAAAAAAAAAAAAAAAAAGAAAGAAAGAAAGAAAGAAAGAAAGGAAAGAAAGAAAGAAGCAAGATAGAAAAGAAAAGAAAGAAAGAAAGGAAGGAAGGAAGGAAGGAAGGAAGGAAGGAAGAAAGAAAGAAAGAAAGAGAAAAGAAAGAAGAAAAAGAAAGAAAGAAAAGAAAGAAAGAAAGAAAAGAAAGAAAGAAAGAAAGAAAGAAAGAAAGAAAGAAAGAAAGAAAAGGAGAGAGGAGGAGAGAGGAGAAAAAAGTGGCTTCCTCGGGCCGGTGCCTCTTTGGTGCTCCCCCGGTGCCCTTTGGATTCCTCCGCACTTGTCAGTTCACACTACACCTCCCTTCATCGGCCGCTGTTATTCATGCAATTCATGCTATTCATCCAATACGTTCCCCAAGGTCCCCTTGCCAACCGTCTGTGACTTCACGGTGCCCCTCATGCTCCCCAAGTATCTCCACCTGCACCTCCCCAACCCTCTGGGTCCACGAGCGCGCCAGGGCCACATCACTGCAAGAAATTGGGGCGACCTCGGCTGTTATGCCTCCTCCACCGCTCACTCTGATCCTTCTCTGACCCACTTGGCCCCGGGGGACCACCTGGAGGCTCACCCCAGGGCCTGCCACCCCGTGTTGAGCAGTCAGGACAACGGACCTAACGTGTGATGGGACCCAGTAGATGGACTGGCACGTAGTAGGTGCTCAGTCCGCGGCTCCCTGCGGGGTCCTGGGGAGAGGCAGCGCACCCCTAGGGCGCACACCCCCCGAGCTGTCTGAAGGCATGCCCTGTGTGTTTGCAGAGAGGCCCGCCCGGAGAGCCTGGACCCCCGGGACCCCCGGGGCCGCCGGGAGTGCCTGGATCCGACGGAATCGACGTGAGTGTCCAACCAACCGGGACCGGCGGCAGGGGAGTTGGGGGAAGCGGGCTTCGGACAAAGGGGCGCTTTGTGAGATTAGGGGTGGTGAGGGGGTGTGACCAAGAAGTGGGCGCCTGGACAAGCAGCGCCCCCTATTGCCCGCAGGCGGCTCGGCGGGTGCCACAAGGCGTCCTTGTCTTGTGCAAACCTCCCCAGCCCGCAGCCCCAGGCCGGCCTAGCCCCTTAGAGGCGGGCGATCGGGGACAAGGGCCCGCTGTTGCCAGGCCCCTACCGTGCACAGCGACTCCTTATCCGCATCCTGTTCCTCCCCTCATCTGGAGGGTGGGAGTCGCCTTAACCTCCTCGCTTAGCCCTGCCCACCCTGGCACGTCCGGAGACCTGAGTTTTGGGGCCAGACCACAGGATTCTCAAGCCCACTCCTGTCTATTTATTTCCTGTGCGTTTTCTCCTTCTTTAGACTCTACTGAATTAAATCACTGCTTTCCCCAGCATGCTGAAGGTTAAATTTCTTATTCTGGAGGCTCCCCAGGAGGTCAGCCCCCCAGTTCCTGTGCCTTCAGTGCACCACACTGCCCTACCCTCGAACCCCAGAACCCACCCACCCACCCCCAGCTCTGGCTTCTGCAGGAAATGCCTGGAGGCCTCTCCCCGTCCTTGCCAGTGAAGTGAAACTGCTGCTCCTTTTGACTTCCCGACCCTGGTCCTGCCCCAATCTCATTTCCCTGAAGAGAACCCAGAAGAGAGCATTGCAGGATGACCCCCATACACTTGTGATTCCTTCCCCCACTCGCCCAGATCCAAGAGACTCCAGCTTTTCGGGTTCACTTGGAGCCTGAAGAAGTCGATTTTGCTGTACCAGAGCTGGCACCCCACATAGGCATGTCTTAGGCTCACTTGCCTATGGACATCACCCTCTGTAGCCTGCTTAGAGCTCCACTATGGTGTGTGTGTGTGTGTGTGTGTGTGTGTGTGTGTGTGTGTGTGTGTGTGTGTGTGTGTTAGACAAGACATCTTTCTTTCTCTCTCTCTCTCTCTCTCTCTCTCTTTCTTTCTTTCTTTCTTTCTTTCTTTCTTTCTTTCTTTCTTTCGTTCTTTCTTTCTTTCTTTCTTTCTTTCTTTCTTTCTTTCTTTCTTTCTTTCTTTCTTTCTTTCTTTCTTTTTGGTTTTTGGGCCACAGCCACCGATGCTCAGAGGATACTCTTGGATGTCTGCTCAGAAATAGCTCCTGGCAGGCACAGAGGACCATATGGGACGCCGGGATTCGAACCAACTACCTTAGGTCCTGGATAGGCTGCTTGCAAGGCAAACGCCGCTGTGCTATCTCTCGAGCCCCCAATTTTCTTTTTTTTAAACTTCATTGATTGATTGATTGACTGATTGGTTTTGGGGCCACAACCGGTGGCGCTCAGGATTACTCCTGGCTCTGCACTCAGAAATCAATCCTGGCAGGCTGGGGGCCCATATGGAATGCCAGGAATCAAACCGGGTCCCTCCTCCTGGGTAGGCCACATGCAAGGCAAACACCCTACCACTGTGCTATCTCTCTGGCCCTGAAAGACAAATTTTTTTTTTCTGGGGCGTGGGGGAACACACGCCTAGTAATGCTCAGGTGTTATTCCTGGCTCTGCACTCAGGAATTACCCCTGTCAGTCCTTGGAGACCACATCGGATGCTGAGGATTGAACCTAGGGCAAGAGCCCTAGCCTCTGTACTACGGCTCTGGTCAGGCACTAACATTTTCTTTTTTTAAGTGCAAAGTTGAGGGGCTCCCAGGACTGGAGGGAAGTAAGTGAAATGAGGAGCAAGTGGGAGCTGCAGTCCCAGCCCTGCGTGACCCCATGGGGCAGTGTGAGCTCCAGCTGCCTTTTCATCACTGATCTCTTGCAGGGCGACAAGGGTCCCCCTGGAAAAGCTGGCCCTCCGGTGAGTGCTGGATTCCTTTCTCCTCCCCACCCCTGTTCTGGCACGCTGAGGCTGCTGTTAACCCCACTTCTGTTTTCAAGGGACCTAAGGGAGAGCCCGGCAGAGCAGGGCCAGATGGAGCAGACGGACAGCCCGGCATTGATGTGAGTAGCCAGCCAGTTGCCAGCAGCCAGCAGCTTAGGGCTCCACCCCTTTGTCCCAGAGCTGGGTTCTGGCATCTTCCTTGCTCTCCTCCTCAAAGCAGGGCAGGGGGATGGAGCTGTGAGTGTCCCCACTTTCACCCCCTTCCTAGGGCTTGTGACTTTAGCAAACTTCACACTCACCAAAGAAGCATTTGCTCATAGGAAGGGACAGGAGTTAATCTCACTTCTCTGGGCAAGTCTGAATACAGGAGAAGCTGCTGAAATACCCATCCATCCCCCCAATTTCCTGTGTCAGCCCAGACCCAGTTCCAGAGAGGAGCAGCATTTGAAAAGTTCCTGGGGTTCTCAGGTCAGAGGCCCCTGAACACAGCCATTGGGTCAGTCTTCTGGTGGGTGAGTCCCTGGAGTTCATCTCTGAAAGATGGAGGAGGAAACCGCCCCCAAGTTGTCTTTGTCCAACAGACTCAAGGAGCCCCTGAGTCCCTCCAAGTGTACCCATACTTTGTAATGTTGACTATTTGTACTCAGAATCTCACATTCACCAGGGAGGTAACCATGGCCCATTTACAGATTGAAAAAAAAAACAACAAGGTTCAGTCAAAAAAAAAAAATTGCCTAGGGCAGACAGAAAGGATATGACTTGAGACAGAATCTGCTCTTTTCAGAACTCACCAATCTTTCAGGGGTTCTTGACGGATGGACAGGGAAAGTGAAGTGTGAGATTACCAGACTGTTAAGAAGCCTGGTGAAAGGCAGCCAGAGCCCTGGCCTGTTATTGGCTCAGACACAGGTTGCCTCGCTCACTTTCCATCTTCTCTTTCTTTCTCAGGGTCTAACCGGGGCCAAGGGAGAGCCTGGCCCTGTGGGGACCCCTGGAGTCAAGGTAAGTGTCCTGCTGGGAACTCTGCTAGGAGAAACCAGAGCTTGGGCGTGACTGTCGTTGAAAGAAGACACTTCATGCACAGCAGTATGGTGTCTGCCTTGCCAATTCAAGTTCAATCCTCAGCATCCCATATGTACCCCTGAGCAATAATTCCTAAGCACAGAACCAGGAATAACCCCTGAGCACTACTGGGTGTGGCCCCAAAACAAAAACAAAAAAAAAAAAGGAAAAGAAAAGAAATATGGAAGACCCCAGCTGAGGAGCTGCTCTCATTTTTCTTGCAGGGACAACCTGGGCTCCCGGGTCCTCCAGGCCTGCCAGTGAGTATTACCTGCAAGGGAACATGGGTGGGGTTGCTAGTGGAGGAGGCTTGAGCCCTATCTTTCTTCCATTTCAGGGCCCTGGCTTCGCTGGACCTCCTGTAAGTCCTGCTGGAGGGGGAGTGCTGAGGAGGACAGAGGGGCAGTGGGCAGTGGACTATCTGTGACTTTAAGGCCTGTCTGCCACCCTTAGGTGTTACAGGGTACCTCTGGAGACTCTGTTGCCTGCCCCTGCTTTTGTATATGGGGTGGCTTGGCCCCCTGATCCTCTCTAAGTGACCACTCTGCTTTTAGGGACCCCCTGGTCCTGTTGGCCTACCTGGTGAGATGGGACTAACAGGCCCCAAGGTAAGTCTGCCCACCCCTCTGGCACCCCTCTGGTCACTTCCCCTCCACTGGTGTCTGTTGGGGTTATAGGGCCCATTTCTGACCATCAAGGAACCCCTCCAAGCCTGGGCAGAAACCCCTTCTATAACCCTCAAGAAGTTAATGCAGTGATTGAAGCTATTCTCTGGAGGGACCTGAGGGGCCAAGAGACCAGGAGAAAGGCAGGAACTGGAAGAGGGGGTAGAGGTGAGCAGGGTTGGTCTAGAGAGGGGTATCATTTGGGCCATTCTTACTTCAGGGGGATCCTGGACCAGAAGGACCATTGGGACCTCCAGGACCCCCAGGGAAACCGGTAAGTGAGCTCCCATCTGGCTGTGTAGCTGGAAGTCCTTGGGGATGTGAGCCCAGAGTGCGGAAGGTCCCTCCATTCTGATCCATCTTTATCCATCTCTCTGCAGGGCCGCCCTGGAACCATCCAAGGCCTGGAAGGCAGCGCAGATTTCCTGGTGAGAGGCTGAGGTGGGGGTCATGGAGATGATATGCCCAGGGAGAAAGGTTGTTTATGGAGAAAAATTGTCCAGGGAAGAAGGCTGTCCAGGAGAAAGGTTGTCCTGGGAGAAAGGTGCCTTTCTTATAGTTTCTAATAGTAACAGTGCCAGAAGGAGGAGAAGGGCTGTGGCAGAGAGGGCAAGGGGTGAGAATGGTAGGTACTGCCCAGTGGGCTTGGGCAGGCAAATGACTATGGAATATGGGTGTATATATATATGTTTTTTTTCCACCAGTGTCCCACCAATTGTCCTGCGGGTGTGAAAGGCCCTCCCGGGCTTCAGGGAGTGAAGGTGAGAGTCCCTTCACCCCTGGAAGTCTGAGGTGGGGAGCAAGTGATGAAGCAGGACCTATCTAAGCTTACCCTCTTCTCATCAGGGGCACCCTGGCAAACGCGGTGTTCTGGGAGATTCTGGCCGCCAAGGAAAGCCGGTGAGTGAGAGCCTTGGAAGGCCTGTCTTCACCCCCTGCCTCTTTTCCTGGGGCAGAAGCGGGTGTCTCTGGAAATGGAGCCCAGACCTGGGAGGCAAAGGCCATATGCCCTGGGCAAGCCTGTCATGCAAGACATGTGGGACATGTCACTTCCTGTCACTGCTGGATTGGTGACCTTGCTCATCTCAGTCTGATCTTTCTTTCCTATCCCTTAGGGTGCCAAGGGAGATGTGGGTCCCTCTGGAGAACAAGGCATCCCTGGACCGCCGGTAAGGGGGTGGTCCTCTTCTTATCCTTGAAGACCCTACCTCTGGCCTCAGATCAGCGAGACACCTCTGGGCCCCACTGGCATGTCTCTGGGTGGGAGAGAGTGGCTGGCACCAAGGCTGGGGAAGACTCAGCTGTCCTTCTGCGTGACCCTGGAAATCCTTGCTCAGCACCCCTCAGCAGGCAGAGGGGTTGGAGGAGGTTCTGTAGAGTGGTCTGCCAGACGCTTTCTTGTCTTTACAGGGCCCTCCGGGGGCCCAGGGCTATCCAGGCATGGCAGGGCCCAAAGGAGAAAAGGTGAGTCTAGTGGTCAGTGCCCCAGCTGCCCTGCCAGCCCTGTGACCTTCGTCTGGCATGGCCAGTATTGACCTGTGTCTTCTGCTCCCCCAGGGTCCTCAAGGCTACAAAGGCATGGTGGGCTCCATTGGTGCTGCCGGGTCCCCGGTAAGTCGGTTTCTGTCACCCCCACATTCCCACCCCTGCCAAGAGGCTGCTGCTCCTCAAGAACAACCTCTGTAATTAGATCACTTTGTCTAATTGACTAGGGTGAAGAGGGGCCACGGGGGCCACCAGGCCGAGCTGGGGAGAAGGGCGATGTGGTAAGTCCTCAGCATCCCTGGGCCAGTAGGTCTGCCCTAGCTCTTTTGTGTGACTAAATGGAGGGGCATGTTACCGTGTGTCTGTTACTATGTGCCTGTGTATGTTACCACATGTCTCTGTGTTACCATATGTCTGTGCATGTTATCTTATGTCTGTGTGTTAGTTATCATGTGTCTGTTACCATGTGTCTCTGTGTTGCCATGTGTGCATGTTACCATAGTCTGTATATTACCACATGGCTGTGTATGTTACCGCATGCCTGTGTTACCATGTGTCTATTCATGTTATCATCTATCTATGCTGACGTTTCTCTACATGTATTCTCTGTGTTTATGCATGTGGGAGGCTGGTGGATGGAGATTCTGGGTAGCTGTACCTAGAGTCCATTCAGCCTGGGCTCCTCAGCCACTTGGAAGTCTCTTTGAGTGGCCCCCACAGTCCTGCTTGCCCTCCCTTTGCTGCTGATGCTGTTGAGACTTTGGGAGAAGTTGGAGAATTTTGTTCTGCAAACACTGTGGCCAAACCATGAAAGTCCAGTACATCATGGACTTAAGGAACTTGGCCCCAAACCCACTTCTCTTAATTCTTTTCTTTATCTTAATTAGCCTTGTTTCTTTTGAGCACTTTTTTTTTTTTTTTTTTTTTTTTGTGGTTTTGGGTCACACCCGGCAGTGCTCAGGGGTTACTCCTGGCTCCATGCTCAGAAATTGCTCCTGGCAGGCATGGGGGACCATATGGGACGCCGGGATTCGAACCGATGACCTTCTGCATGAAAGGCAAACACCTTACTTCCATGCTATCTCTCCGGCCCCCCTTTTGAGCACTTTTGAGTTTACAGAAAGAAAATTATTTTTAATGTACTATCCAAGATTTCAATAGGAATCATAGGTAGAATGAGATCCTGAATTACTCTTCATAGATCCATCTATGAATTAACTAGCATTTTTCCCAACTTACCTCATCTTTCCCCTTCGATTGCTCCCTTCCTGTCCCTCCCGCCTTCCCTTAGAGATTGCTTTGCTGATATCTTTATTTAAATCTCTATCTTCATGTCATTTCAGCCCTAAAATAGTTCAGTGTCATATGTTATTACAAATAATCACAGTATAAATAATCCACATAATCACAGTATCATCACACCAATAAAATTATCGGCCATTCATTGACTTTGTCCAATAACCATCTGTGCTCAGTTTTCTTCACCATCTCAAAGTGCCTTTTCAGGGATCTTGGCCCAATAGACACAGCACCCACACTCTATTTTTGGTTGAGGGATTCTTGCTGTGGTACTGAGTGTTTGGTGGGGTCCTCTAACCATCATCCAATTGCCTGGTTTGCTCAGTCTGCTTGGTGCATACCCCTACCCCACCTGCTATCTCTGGGTGAATGTAGCACTCCAGGGCTCCCCATCTCTGGCCTGTGCCATGAAAACCAGGGAGCCAAGACGCTGCTCCTGGTTTGTTCCCTCTGACCAGTGCTCAGCAGCTAAAGCAGCCTCTTCTCCATCACTCTCAGGGCAGCAGAGGAGTTGGAGGACCTCAGGGCATCACAGGACCCAAGGGAGCAGCTGTAAGTGGTGCTGGCCCTCAACAGAGGGCAAGTCCAGTCACACCCGGACCCCCGAGAAGAGGCTTGGATTGAGGCTGCCCTCTCCCTGGCAGAGTGGACGGGCTCTGTGGCCTTAGGAAATGCCCCTTTTTCTGGGTACTCAAATGTAGAGAGGAGATACAAAAGGGGCTAAGAGAAACTTCCAGCCCTCTGGGACACTGGGAAAGGCTGACCCATCTCTCTATCATTCACTTTGCTCCTTATTCCTGGGGGATAGGGGTTCCCACCACAAGCAGCCCTCCCCCAGTTTGCACCCCACAGCCATTTCAGAGGTGGGTGGCCTGACCCGGGCCTCTCACCACTTTGAGTCTCCCTCCCACCCTTCCTGAGCAGGGCCCTCCAGGCATTGACGGCAAGGATGGGACCCCTGGCATACCTGGCATGAAGGTAAGTATGGGGGGTACCTGGTGGGATTGTCCAGTGTAGCCCTGACCTCAGGCCTAACTTAGGGTATGGATCCAACCCCCAGGTGTGTCCAACATGGTCGTCACAGACACATGCTCCCCTCAATGTCCAACATGTCCCTTCCCCCAGGTGTTGACCACTTCTCTTTGCACCCCCAAGTCTGCCTGATCCTCATCTGTGGGCCTCATTCCCCTGCTGTACTGCTGGGTGACAGGGAAAGCTGTGGCCTCTGAGTTCTCATTGGACCTTGCTCTTCTTTCTCTCCCAGGGCAGTGCGGGACAGGCGGGGCATCCGGGGGCCCAAGGACACCAGGGCCTTGCAGTGAGTACTGGGTGCAGCTTCTGGGGCATGATGAGGTGGCTGATGAGGTCAGACATTACACACCATCCCACTCAGTCCATAGGCCCATCCAGTGTAGGCCTCAGGCTGGTCTGATGCTTCATTGTTTGGATGATGGGACCAGCCTTTCCTTCAGCCATTCCCACCTTCATTTCTACCCTCATTCTCATCCTCCATGAAGGCTATTTGGAACCCCCATTTCCCCACTGATTAGCCAGGCCCCCAATGTCTTCAATGTTCAATGTTTCATTCAGTCCCCTCTTCAGGATTCCCCAGTCCCAGTTCTGTGCCTTCTCACAATGTAGGCCTCTCTGTCCCACACCATGAAAGAGCCCTAATGTTGGCAAAAAGCCCAGGCAGGTTTGACCCTCTACCATACTGCTTGGGTATTGGTCACAGTCAAGGTGTGAGGCCACAGCTTGACCTTCTGCTGGTCACTCCCATGGGGAGGATCGAATAAGAGTTGGGGACAGAGCATGGAGTTCCCTAGGCCAGTGCACAAGTGGATGACAGTTTCTTTCTCCAGGGTGTGCCGGGCCAGCCAGGGACAAAAGGAGGTCCTGGAGACAAGGTGAGGTGATTTCAAACTGGGAGCAAGGGGCTCCAGGGACACAGCATAGGAACTTGGTTACAAATTGGGGCCAGAAGATCAGGAACTCAGACATCATTCCTTGGGTAGGAAACTCAAGACATTGGTTCCTCAGGCCTAGCCTCTATCACCTTCTCCTTCACTCCCTGTTTCTCCAACTCTGCCTATCCCTTCTACTTGGTGGGCACAGTATGGTGTGGCTCCAGTCCAAAGAAGAAAAAATAAACAGGAAAATGCCTGAGCTGGAGCCCAAGGACCAACCAAGACAACCTCTCACTCTCCCCTTCCCCCAACTCAAGCATTGGAAGAGCCTTTATGGATCAGGGGCTTTCTAGGACCACAGCCAGGCTAGGCCCCATACTGATCTTAGAAATGTTCTTTCATGCAGGGCGAGCCAGGGGCGCGGGGCTTTCCAGGAGTGTCTGGTCCCCCTGGGAAAGAGGTAAGTCCCTCTTCTGACCAGGGTCCTGTAATGGCTTTCTCTAGTCTGTGAATCTTACACTGTCAATAGGGGCCTTAGTCAGGGATATCTGGGTGCCACTCTAGGCTCTGCTACTAACCCAGATCCAGGAAAACTCTCTAGTCTGTGGACACATTTTCTTTTTTTTCTTTTTTTTGGTTTTTGGGCCACACCCAGCGGTGCTCAGGGGTTACTCCTGGCTGTCTGCTCAGAAATAGCTCCTGGCAGGCACGGGGGACCATATGGGACACCGGGATTCGAACCAACCACCTTTGGTCCTGGATCGGCTGCTTGCAAGGCAAACACCGCTGTGCTATCTCTCCGGGCCCCCACATTTTCTTATGTGCAGTGATGTGAAGGCAGGGACTAGCTCCATCAGCAGCAACCACTGAATGAATGGCCATCCTTGCTTCATTCATTAATACTTTCACTGTGTCAATTCACCCACTCACCCACCTTCCCATCCATCCATCCACCCATCCATTTGTCTATCCATCTATCCATCCATCTGTCCATCCATCCATCCATCCATCCATCCATTCCACAGTCACCAGATATCCACACTGTGGTCACTCATTCATTAATACCACTCATACTCACAATTGTGCTGGTTGTGATACCCACAGCTTGAACTCTAAGACTCACTCCCACAGAGTCATCAATTCAGTAGGAGACATTCATTATGATCCCATTAGTTACAGTTGTGCTGGTCTATGAAGGAAAGAACTAGGGTCCTGGGGAGGGCAGGGATGAGGGAAGACCTTCCTGATGAAGCAGAAGAGTGGAGACTCAGGATGGGACTTAGCTTGTATAAATGAGCCTGCTGCTTACACCTTTCTCTGCCCCCAGGGAGAAGTGGGGCCTAGAGGAGAAATTGGCCCGCAAGGCATCATGGGTCAGAAGGTAAGAAAGGTTCCATAGAGTGGCTGCCTGTGGCCTCCACGCAGCTGGCACTCAGGACCCAGGATTGGGACCTCTTCAGACATTGCCCTTTGAGCTCTCCTGGGTGAAACATCCCCAAACAGAGCCGGGGATCTGGCAGGTTGAGGCGGCCTGTTGGTACCTGGGTGAGACACCTCTTTCCATTTCAGGGAGACCAGGGTGAGAGGGGGCCAGTGGGGCCACCTGGTCCTCTAGGACAGCCGGTGAGTACTGACCAGGAAGAGGGCTGCCTGTGAGCTCCACATTCTCAGATTCACTTACTCTTCTGGTTTCTTCTCACCAGGGTCCCAAGGGGGAGCAGGGTCCCCCTGGAATTCCAGGGCCACAAGGTTTGCCAGGCGTCAAGGGAGACAAGGTACTAAATGAAGCTATAAATAGAAAGCTATGGGATGGGGGCAGACTCAGGTCCCTGGGGACAAAGCTTCCCAGGGCCCTGGGGACAATATCAGGGGTGTTTGTGTGGAAGTTCTCACCACACCCACTTTTTCCAGGGATCCCCAGGAAAGACTGGACCACGAGGAGGAGTGGTGAGTGTGCCTCCCCTTCTTGAGCCCCGGGGACTAAGGCGTGCATTCTTCCCTCGACACACACTAATTCCAGGTCTTCATCTGCAGGGTGACCCAGGGGTTGCAGGCCTCCCTGGAGAGAAGGGGGACAAGGTGAGTGGGATGAATGGGGTTGGGAGGGGTCACCCTGACTCCTTGTCTTCCCAGCCCCCATTCCTGGTGTCTGTGCTCCCTCCCACCTGCAGGGCGAGTCTGGGGAGCCAGGACCCAAGGGCCAGGTGAGTGGACCCTGACCACCTGCCATCCCCTCTGCCCTCCCTTACCCCTGGCCTCTGTTAGCCACCATGCCCCACCTCTGACCTCTCTTCTTTCCCTGCTCTGCATCCATGTGCTCTATAACCATCATCCTGGCAGCAAGGAATTCGAGGAGAACCTGGCTATCCTGGCCCCAGTGGGGATTCGGGTGCCCCAGGGGTGCAGGGCTACCCTGGACCCCCAGGTCCCCGAGGACTTGTTGGAAATCGAGGCCTTCCGGGCAGGCCTGGCAGACAGGGCGTGGCGGTGAGTGGCCCCAGGGAAGTGGCTTCTTCTGGAAGGGCTCTCGGGTGCTGTGTGTATCCCCACTGACTTCCTGTGGAGGGATACAAGGATGTTGATATGGGTGTGGCAGGAGGCTGGAATCAGGAGCAGTGGGCCCCCAAGGAAGGAGGCCAGCCCCTCATCACTGGTGCTTTCTGTGTCTGCTGCCAGGGCCGGGATGCCAGTGATCAGCACATAGAG
The DNA here is from genome assembly GCF_024139225.1 of Suncus etruscus. Classification (NCBI taxonomy): domain Eukaryota; kingdom Metazoa; phylum Chordata; class Mammalia; order Eulipotyphla; family Soricidae; genus Suncus; species Suncus etruscus. The sequence goes on from NC_064853.1 coordinate 37,316,421, forward strand.
GATGTGGTGCTGAAGATGATGCAAGGTCAGGATGACTGATGACTGGGTTTGCCACCTGGAGGCATTTCTCCTTGTTGGGTGTGGGGAGATGCAAGGGAGTTCCTTGCAGGGCTGCCTGCCTAAGCCTAGAGCACAAGTCAACCCTGTCCTCTGCAGCCCTTCACTCTACATCCACCAGAGAAGACTGGCCTTCGAGGCCAGTTTGCACGTGCGTGTAGACTGGGTCTGCAAAGCCCAGGGACAGTGCCTTCCTAGTGCTTTGCCTCCCCTAGTTTGACCACCCCCGAACTCCCACATCTTAAATCATGTCCCCTCCTATCCCCTTGCAGAGAAGCTGGCTGAGGTGGCTGTGAGTGCCAAACGGGAGGCCCTTGGTGCTGTGGGAATGATGGGACTCCCTGGGCCCCCAGGCCCTCCTGGATATCCAGGCCAGCAGGGACCCCATGGGCACCCTGGCCCTCGGGGCATTCCTGGCATTGTGGGAGCTGTGGGTCAGATCGGCAACACAGGGCCCAAGGGTGAGTGCTGGTGTGGGGGTGTGTTGATGGGGACCCTGCCTGCTGCCTCATAGCCCAGCCCCCATCATTTCTCTTCATCCTTCCTGTCCCTGGGGCTTGGCCATGGCTGACACACCCCACTCCCTAGCCAAAGTTTCCAGAAGACACTTCTGGGCTTTAATTCTCAAAGGACATTGATGACAGTGGGTGTGCTATTCGGTAACTTGCATTTGGGTTTTCTTGGTGACACCCACTCAGGGCAGAGGCAGATCAGCCAAGTATTAGGCCAGCAGGTCCGGGACCCATACAGGGGTGAGTGGAGTCTCTTGAGGAAATGAGATACGTCACTCTGCTTGGGCTCAGCTCTGCCCCTGGTAATCTGGTTACATGCCAGATTTCCTTCAGCTGCTCCTGATACTGTGACTGAAGTTTCGAGAAGGAGCTGCCTCCCACTCTGCCCATGCCTGGCTGTGTCTTATCACATTTGTAGGCACTTCTAGCTTTGCTCTACTATACCGACCATGAATAACTGCTACAGTGCAGAGAACAGGCAGCAATAGAAAAGGCATCTTCCTTTTCTAGAAAGTTTCTTTCTCTGCAGGAAAACGTGGGGAGAAAGGTGATCAGGGAGACATGGGGCGTGGCCACCCCGGAATGCCCGGGCCCCCAGGGATCCCAGGTAAGAAGACATCGTCTGGGGCTGGAGAGATAGCACAGCGGCATTTGCCTTGCAAGCAGCCGATCCAAGACCTAAGGTGGTTGGTTTAAATACCGGTGTCCCATATGGTCCCTCGTGCATGCCAGGAGCTATTTCTGAGCAGATAGCCAGGAGTAACCCCCTGCGCACTGCCGGGTGTGGCCCAAAAAAAAAAAAAAAAAAAAAGACATCGTCTATGCCCAGTGCACTTCTGCTCCTTGGCTCTGGGGTTACAGGCACTGAGCCTCTTTCGTGGCTGCCTCCTGCCTGGTTTCCCAGTCCCTCATCTCCAGCTTCTGAGCCCCTTTGGAACAGCCAGGAGCCCCCAGGTCCCCAGGGACTGTCAGGGAACTGGAGCCCCAGCTGAGCTTCTGAGATTCTCCTGGGTGCCTAAACCTGCTTCCTGGAGAGAAGGAAGAAACATTTGCTCCAACACGCATGGACAGTTAGGGTAGTGGACACTCACATGTAGCTCAATTCTTTCTTCCCAGAGCAGCTGGCCTATGCTACCAGTTGGGGCCAGAGTTGTGACTCTGCAATCCAGTCACAATAAAGGAAAAGAAAACTTTCTAGTTCCAGGGTGGACACAGAAGGCCTGACATCTTGACTTCCTTTTCCTAGGACTCCCTGGCCGGCCTGGCCAGGCAATCAATGGCAAGGATGGAGACCGAGGGTCCCCGGGGGCCCCAGGAGAGGCGGGTCGCCCTGGTTTACCTGGCCCAGTGGGGCTGCCAGGCTTCTGCGAGCCTGCAGCCTGCCTGGGAGCCTCTGCCTATGCCTCTGCACGCCTCACTGAGCCTGGGTCCATCAAGGGGCCATGAGTCCATAAACATCCTGGGGGACGGGCTCGAAACCTGAACCATCCCACAGCCCAGAATACTGGTTCTCCCGGGACCTTCTGGCCTGGACCCAGGAAGCTTGAGAAAAAGACTGGAATGAAAAAAAAGATGAGACCAATACACATGCTGGAGTCCCGGCTCCCAAGGGAAGCAGGTGGCTTTCCTGCTCACTGGGTGGTACATGGCTAGAGACAAGTGTTCCCTGAGCTCGTGCCACCCCCCACTGATCCTCTTGTCCTGTGGTGGGGGCTGAGGTCTCTTCGAGCTTCTGCTCCCACTACCACCTCTCAGTTAACCAGTGGGGGGGCTGTGCTGAGGTGACCAGCTTCAAGCTAATCCCTCAACTTCTTCCCTTTCCCTCCCGGATTGAAGTATTTAAACACCTCCCCTCCTTTCCCAGTATCATTCTCTTGACACCCTCAGATTGTTTTGTAAATAAAGTGCCCATTGGGTCCAAACCAGGACAGTAGTTGGGTCTAACTGGGCCAGGGTTGTTGCTGGGTGGATCAGGGGTGCTGGGGAAGAAAACCACCATCATGGACCCACCCTCTTTCTTGGCTCTAATACATGCACATTCAAGCACATACACTCCACTGACTCTGTCTCAGTCCCAAATTCTAATCTCCCCCATATCCACCAGCTGGTGCCATTTCAGCCTGGAACATGGACAGACACAACCCATGCCTCCTCAGTCCTTCACCCAAGACACACAGCACAGAGATTCTATCTCTGCCATGTACCCTCATCTGACAGGCAGGAAGGACAGAAGGGTCACTTCTGACCCTATGAGGCGTCGGAGCTTTGGCAAACCCAAATCCAACAGGGATCCTGGGAAAGCAGAGTCCTGGCAGGGCTCAGTGAGACAGTACATCACCCCTCACTATCAGAAGCATCCCCAGACTGGCTGGCCCTGATGCCTTCACTTGCCCTTGTGCAAGTAACCTGGTGTAGCAGGTCAGCCCCTGAAGAGGTTGACTGATGGAGGGATGGAGAATGAGGCCCTTTTCTTCCAGCTCGGAGCACGCGTCTGCCACCCTGTCTAGCCCACGGTTCTGAGGTGAATCGGCGGGTAAACAGCTTGCAGACAATCAGGCTCGTGGAAATATTTGCTTTATTCGGATGGACAAAACTGAAGTCCAAAGACTCAGATTCAGTTCCAGCCAGCCAAAGGCTCTCGCCTTCCACAGACCCTTGCTCTTATAGTCCAGAGTCAGGTCCCACCCAATGGTGGGATCAGATACCAACCAATGGTGGAAGCAGAATCAGGTCCTACCCTAGGGTGGGGGCAGAATGCCAGGTCACACCCTAGGGTAGGGCACAATCACCTAATCAGATTAGGGTGAGCAACATAGTAATCCCCCAAAATATTTACATACACAACAACCTGGGCTCAGAGAGCCCTCTCCTTCCCAGCTGCCTCCTATGTGACTCAGGCTCTCTCATTGGGCCCTGTGACTTCCCAAAGGTGAACCCCCAGACCTAGGCAGAGTGATGCCCAAGTGACTCAGGCTTTGGAAGGTGTTTCACAGGGGCTGATTAATGTGCCTGCCCCCAAGGTGACTTACACTTAGGAAAAACCCACATCTTTCCTGAGATCTGTAATCTGCTGTTTATGCCTGGATCTGGTAATGACTCCTTAGTCTGCCCCTCACATCTGTGTTCTTTCTCCAGCTATCATGACCAGCATCTTTGTCTCAGATCTTCACTTGGAAGTGGTCCTCCTGGAGGCAGGTCTGGTTCTGCCATGGAGTGCCATGTGTGTGAGACCCTGGGTTGGGTTCTCTGCACTGCCACCACACACACAAAACAGGCTCAACCCACTCCAGTACTCAGGTAACCCTGTTGTGTTTTCTGTTAGTACTAGTAGCTCTTCAACATGTAATACACAACAATATAAGCGGTCCTGAAGCTACAGGGCTTTAGAACATGTTGAGGAATCATTTATCTCTGTCATGTTGCTCAGAAAATCCTTACTGGGAATCATCCTCGGTCACAGAAAAGCCAGCTGTTTCCTGTTCCTCCTGTCAGCACAGCCACAGTCCATGATTCTTTCTACTTTCCCAGCCAGCTAAGTGGGCCTGACACACATCTAGGCAGAGTTTAGATTAAATTAAATTCTAATGGAATTTAGTAAGCTATCTGCCAATAACAAAACTTAACAAAGCTACATAAGGGGCCGGCAAGGTGGCACTTGAGATAAGGTATCTGCCTTCCAAGCGCTAGCCAAGGAAAGATCGCCACCGTGGTTCGATCCCCCGGCGTCCCATATGGTCCCCCCAAGCCAGGGGCAATTTCTGAGCCCTTAGCCAGGAGTAACCCCTGAGCATCAGATGGGTGTGGCCAAAAACAAAAAACAAAAACAAAAACAAAAAAAAGCTACATAAAGTAGAACATATGGGGCTGGAGTGATAGCACAATGGGTAGGATGTTTGCCTTGCATGGGGCTGACCTGGGTTCAATCCCCAGTATCCCTTAGGTCTCCCGAGCCTGCTAGGAGTGATTTCTGAGCACAGAGCCAAGAGTAGCCCCTGTGTGCCTTTAGATGTGACCTACAAAACAAAATAAAGCAAACAAATAAAAGGCAATCAATGACAAGGCAGGCGGCAAATTATGGAGTCATAGGTTTGATACCTGGGATTAAGAAAAGCAACCCTTGAGTACCACCAGTGTAGTCCTCAAACATGAAAGGTCTGAACAAGATAGCTGAAGAAAGGAAACAGTCCCAAGACAATCTGAGGTTATGAAAATGGACATGGAATGATTGGGAAGAAGTTCTGGGATCTGCAGTCCTGGAGAGGAGCACAGGGATGTGGTATGGCCATGCCATGGTTGATTGACTGCTTTCTCTATTCTCCTCAAGCATCATCCACAGGGCTTGAGGTAACACACCAGCATTTCAGGCAGCAGTGACATCACACGGACTTCAGCAAATTAAGACAAAACATATCAGTCTGCATTGGCAATTTTTAATGTTTCATTTGTGCAGAACTGAAATTTGAATTTAAAGGCACAGAAGGAAGAAAAGGCAGTTATCACAGCATGAATTCACAGATAAGATGCTGGATAAATTATAAGACTGCTCCTCTTTAGCCTTGAGAAAATAAATAATGCAATACTAGGTTCACATTTATTTTTATTGTATTTCCATGTAAAGGCATCACCCAAATACCAAAAAAGCAGAAGTTCTGCCAGAGATAGAGGGTGATGGCTGATCCCACTGTGGAATCAGTGCCCAGAAGATAAATATTCCAGCAGGCGAGAGCCTCAGGCACAAATTAAGTGTCAGAAAGTGGACAAAGATTTGAAGCAAGCACTCAGTTTCAAAGTGGCAAAAGAAACATTTCATGACATTCATTTCATGACATTTCATGACAGCATAAAACAATCTGCATATCAAGAACTATACATTTCAAAACCTCCCGAGCCTGATTAAATATTACATATGATTTAACTGCTGAAAATTACAAAAATAAAAATGGAAACTCTTCTCTCCTTCAAGAAATAGAAAACTATATTTTCCCTGTAATATCATAAGAGAATCATCAGTATTTCACCTTTATGCCTTTTAAAATGTTACTTCTTTTCATATCTTTCTCTTTTAAAATAGCAAAACCCGTTCAAGATGGCAATTTCTGTGTGAGGGAAAGAATGCAGTATACTGGATAAAGGAGTGAGTGAAAAAAAGTTAAATGTTTTGAAAAATAAATGAGTCTGTCCCTACTGGACCATATGCAGAAGTGGAAAGGAAATTAAGACTTTCTTTAAAAGCAGAAACAAACCCAAAAGATTTCAAATATCTTACACATAATCCCTCATTTGAAAGCACTCTTAGGAGCCCTTCATCAGTGTGGCAAGATAGGAAACTGAGGCATTTGGTAAAACAAATAGTCTATTTCTAATGTTTTCCACTGAAATCATATTAGCCTTTGCAAATTATTCCATTCTGTCCTTTAAAACACTGATTGGCCAAGTTACACCAGGACAGCACAGGAAAACAAGTCTCATCCTGAGTATGAGTACAAAGGCCTGGGGCCACAATCCTGACACAAAACTTTTAAATATATGCCCTCCAACACCTCATATATGGACTCCATACAAGTGTGGAATTAACAAAAAGTCTTGTACTTCCTCAAGACACTTTCCAAGTTGATGCTAAACCAGATGTTAAAGATAAAACTATGCCTTTAAAAACATTAAGCCCCAAAATTTTATCTAATGTTTCTTTAAGAAATGCATCATTAAAATCATTTTTGAAATGAGATATTAAATGTATTTAAATCTGGACTTTTCTGTACTTAATTTTTCTTTAAAAAAAAAAAAGTTTAAAAACATCAAGAGCCGGAACATGCTGCCAGGACACAGATAATACCAATGTCTTCGGCTGCAGACCCTGGGCAAGTCACTCTTCTTTAGAAGTTTTCAAAGCTTGAAGTCTCTCAAGTAGTGGAGGATGAGAATAATGCCACATTGAAAAGAGCCAGTCAGAAACGGGGAATCCCAGATTGTCTTTGTTCAGTTTGATTAAAGCAGAATACAAGTCTTTGGCCTTCCCAAGTTTCTTGGCAAACGCATCTGCTTGAAACTCAAATCTGCGGCTCAAGACTGTTAGGCTAAAGGAAAGAACCTGAAAAAGTAAAGAAAGGGGTGTTAACCACTGCTTATTTCTTTGTTCACACTGAACAAAGTTTTCACTGAACTGAAAGTTTTCATGAGCTAAAACTGTAGAAGAAATCAGGCTTAGATTAGAGAAACAGGTAAAACAGAAAAAAAGCTCAGTAATAGATAAAGAACCTTAAGAGAAGGCCGGAGAGATAGCATGGAGATAAGGCATTTGCCTGGTATGCAGAAGATTGGTGGTTAGTATCCCGGCATCCCATATGGTCCCTGAGCCTGCCAGGAAGGATCTCTGAGTGTAGAGCCAGGAGTGACCCCTGAACGCTGCTGGGTGTGACCGAAAAAAAAAAAAATGGAGAGAGAAGGCAGTATTATAAACTGAGCCTTTCCTCACAAGAAAACCAACTGAGGGGCCGGAGAGATAGCATGGAGGTAAGGCGTTTGCCTTTCATGCAGAAGGTCATCGGTTCGAATCCCGGCGTCCCATATGGTCCCCTGTGCCTGCCAGGAGCAATTTCTGAGCATGGAGCCAGGAGTAACCCCTGAGCACTGCCGGGTGTGACCCAAAAGCCACAAAAAAAAAAAAAAAAGAAAGAAAAAAAAAAGAAAACCAACTGAAAATCAATCTCCATGAATATTAGTTTTATTTCCCCAAATCCCAAATATTTTAGAATATACCTGAACTTTCTACAATATCTTTTATTTTCCTTTGTTTCTGTTTTGGGGTCACACCAGGAATGCTCAGGGATTAGTCCTGGAGGTACTTGGGGAACACAGGGGATGCTGAAATTAGAACCTGGGCCAGGCTCATACCAGGACAATGCACTACCCACAGCATCCTTATCAGAGTAATTGCTCTATTGTTTTTTAGATGGAAGGTAAAGTTCAGAGAAGTATGCTACTTTATTGAGGTCACATAGTTAGAAGTAAGGAAGTTTCCTGATGGCTCAAAAGCCTGCACTAACTACTATCCTGAGTCCAAGTTAAAGTCAAGATAATTTATGTGCTATAATCTAATGACAACATCAAAATGGAATTCTCAAGAGCATTCTGAGCTGTAGCACCACTGCCAGAATAAATGGACATTTATTCTTGATATTTCCAAAGATAACCACTCTAAAAAGCAAATTCCATTTGAAAACAGAAATTATGAAGAAAAAGGGATTCCTTTGTGCTAACTATGCAGGGTACGCTGTCTGTGCAGATTGAGGTAATGAAAGGATGTCTATTTCTTCTCTTAAAATACTTCATCATTGTAAATAAAGATATTATTAAAAAATACTTCATCATTAAAACAAAGGACTCTCTTTCATGCCTCAATACTACTAGCCAAAATAGTTTCATATTAAGCCTGGGAAGCTCCTTCCATATGTTCAAAGCTAGAATTTAAATAATGAATAGTCTTTTTCTCTTTCCCTCCTTGCCTCCACCTCTCTCCTGATGCTAAGTGTTATCAGGCAAACTGTTTTGTTTTTGATTCAGGTTTTTTTTTGTTTTGTTTTGGTTTTGGTTTTTGGGCCACACCCAGCAGTGCTCAGGGGTTACTCCTGCTTATCTGCTCAGAAATAGCTCCTTGCAGGCACGGGGGACCATATGGGACGCTGGGATTCGAACCAACCACCTTAGGTACATGGTTGGCTGCTTGCAAGGCAAGCACCGCTATGCTCTCTCTCCGGCCCCTTTTGATTCGGTTTGACTTTTTGAGCACCCAAGCAGTACTTAAGGAACCCCTAAAGCCTCTCCTGCAATACTTGATTAACAAGACCACACACTTCAATACTTTGCCACAGAGGAATCCAAAGGGCCAAGAGTCATTTTAATACATAATGAAAATATAAGCTGATACATTTCAGGTTCTATACTGGCATTCATTTCTTAACTGATCAAATTTTCCATTTTCTTTCAAATATCTTCTTGTTTGTTTGGGGTTGGTCTACATCAGGTTAAGCTAAGGGATCACTCCTGGTGTGGCTAGGGGAATAGTATGAGTGCTGAAGATCAAACCTGGATTAGTAAATCTCTTTTTTTTTTTTTTTTTTGTTTTTGTTTTTGGGCCACACCCGGCATTGCTCAGGGGTTCCTCCTGGCTGTCTGCTCAGAAATAGCTCCTGGCAGGCACGGGGGACCATATGGGACACCGGGATTTGAACCAACCACCTTAGGTTCTGGATCGGCTGCTTGCAAGGCAAGCACCCGCTGTGCTATCTCTCCGGGCCCTGGATTAGTAAATTTCTTAATGTTAAATCAGACCTCTCAAGCTCCAAAGCCGGGACACTAGAGAGATGCAGATCTGGAAGCAAACGCCGATACAGGAAATAATCCACAAACACTAAAGAGGGTGAAATTGGTTCAGGAGTTCCAACACACGAGAGTGTTTTCCTGAGATCCGGGGTATTTATTAGGAAGAATCAGACTACACCCGGAGGTAGAGACTAAGTGGTCTAAATACTAATTCAAGGTACTACATTCAAAGATGTTTCCAACCAATGAGTAACAAGGTGTATAAGGAGCAGGAATGGCACCTGATTATTCCCACACCTTAAGGCTTGTACTATGTCTCCACCCCAGAAAATACCTTATTACAACCTCTTAAGCACCAGTAGTGAACATAGATTTTTGTTAATGTTTTTTCCTTTGGATTTTGGGGCACACCTGGCAAGTGCTCAGGGGTTACTCCTGGCTCTGCACTCAGAAATTCCTTCTGGCAGGCTCCGGGGACCATATAGGATGCCAAGGATCAAATCCAGGTTAGCCGTGTTCAAGGCAAATGCCCTACCTGCTGTGCTATCGCTCTGGCCCCAGATTTTTGTTAAATATTTGTTCTGCTTGTTTGTGTGATGATAGGAATCAAAACCTGGGCCTCACACATACAAGTGATGTAGTCTACCAGAGCCACATCCTAAGCCCCCTCTAGTTTGTTTTTATCTGTTTTGGGGGCCATACCTAGCAGTGCACAGGGCTTATTCCTGGCTCTGTAATCAGCAATAGTTTGGAGGATTAAATGAAATCACTTCAAGTAGGCAAGCAAGCCAGTGGGGAAAAAGCCTCCTAACAGATGCTCCATGATCACAGCTAACTGGGCCCTACGCCTTTCCTTCCAACTCAGAAGAGAGAAACTGCACTCTCATGGTCTGTATATCTGATCTCCAGCCTAACGCAGATTTAAGGAAGCAGAAAATCAACTTTTTGTTTTTTTAACTTTATTTATTGATTTTTTGGGGGGACATACCCAGCGGCACTCAGATGTTACTCCTGTCTGCACTCAGAAATAGGAATCGAACCAGGTCCCTCCCGGGTCGGCCGCATGCAAAGCAAATGCCCTACCGCTGTGCTATCTCTTCGGCCCCAGGAAGCAGAACATCTTTTTTTCTTTTTCGGTTTTTGGATCACACCCAGCAGCGCTCAGGGGTTACTCCTGGCTCAACGCTCAGAAATCGCTCCTGGCAGGTTCGGGGGACCATATGGGACGCCGGGATTCGAACCACTGTCCTTCTACATGCAAGGCAAACACCTTCCCTCCATGCTATCTTTCCGGCCCCAAAGCAGAACATCTCAATAACTGTAATGTATAGTCGCACTGATAGCAAGAACGTGTGTGTGTGTGTGTGTGTGTGTGTGTGTGTGTGTGTCCACACTGATAACAAGAACGAATAACTGTAATGTATAGCCGCCCTGATAGCAAGAATGACCAGCCTGACAGTGAATGAAGAGACAAGAAAATTAAATAATAGTACAAGTGTGTGTGTGTAGCCGCACTGATAACAAGAACGACCAGCCTGACAGTGAAGAGATAAGAAAATTAAATAATAGTACAAGTACTTAAGAAGCAGAGCAGTCTGGGGTCATTTAGTGTGTTTGTGTGTGTATACACACACATATAAATGTGTGTATATACATACATATGTATGTGTGCAAAATTTCTGATCTTACCCCAATTATAGTTAATATACTTTGGATGAAGATCATCTACCAAGTATCTAAGGTACACGTTATACCAAAGGATTGACCATTAAGAACTTCAAGGAGAACAGAAGGACAAGGTAAACATTATAAGGTATTCTGTAACCTCTTTCTCTTTGGGGAGGAAGGCTGGGCCACACCTAGTGCGGTATTCCTGGTAGTGCTCAGGGGAGCCCACGTGTGGCTATGGATAGAACCAGGATCAGCCACGTGTAGGACAAAAGCCTTAATCCTATATTATCTCTGCCCTTCTATAATAGAATGCAGTGAGCAGTAGTTTTATTTATTTACTTATTTTGTTTTTACTTATTTTTGGCCATACCAAGTGACACTCAGGGGTTACTCCTGGCTATGCGCTCAGAAATCGCTCCTGGCTTGAGGACCATATGGGATGCTGGGGGATCGAACCTCAGTCCATCCTAGGTTACGCCTATAAGGTGTGGGTATCCCCTCCCCCAACTTATTTATCCCACCTGAATGATCAGAACTGCCCACACCTGGAATGGGCGAGTAGAGAAGTCTGCAGGGGGGAGAGAGAGGGGATAAGAAGGAGAGTTAGAGAGAGAACTGTATGAGAGGCATCATCATTAGAGATTCAGCATCAGATTCAGTATCACCAATTCAGCATAAGATTCAGCATTAGCAACTGAGCATCATCAAAGAAGCAGCAGCAGTAACATCACCAAAGGGAGTTAGTCAGCCTGGGAAAAGCAGCTGAAAGGGAGACATCGGCCGAGAGAGCCAGAAGGAGTAGAGAAGTAGCTGCTAGGAAAAGGCTTAGTATAGAGGTCGTGTGAGGAGGTGTACATGGCGGTAGGGACTGTAAAATAAAGCTGGCTGACTCCTGGAACTTCATCTGACTGCTTTGTGAATCTCTCCGCCCTCACCCTGCAACCTTCAGACCTGCCAGACCATAAGGGCTGTGGGAGTCGGGTCGAGCCCAGAGGGGCCTCACCATCTCCAAACCAACTCTAGGACTCGTTAATTTATATTAAGAAAACACAAATCAGACACCTACTGCTTGCACCACTGCACCGACCCCAAGGTGTTTTAAACTAGATAAGGTATTTCATAAATATTTTCAATAAGCAACTTATTGAGCATTTAAAGATAATAAATCTCAGTTCTCTGGAAAATGTGCTTAGTTTGTGTGACCATTACTACATAAACATAATCTATTTCTTTTCATTTCTCTTCCCTAATGCCCCTTTCTAAGAAGAAATGCAATTCATCTAAATTATCTTCAAAACATTTTTGTTTGTTTTTGGGCCACACCCAGCAGCACTCAGGGATTACTCCTGGCTCTGCGCTCAGAAGTCACTCTTGGCAGGCTCAGGTGGCCATATGGGATGCTGTGAATTGAACCCGGGTCTGTCCTGAGTCGGCCGCGTGCAAATACCTTACCGCATGCAAACACCTTACCGATGTGCTATAACTGCAGCCCCTATCTTCAAAATCTTAATCCTACAAATCAATCCTAAGAAAAAATTCTTCTTGAATGAATATATTTCAAGATCTCCATATTATAATTTGAAAGCCATATCAGACATGCTACCATCATTAGACTCGCTAGTTTACACATCTCACTAATCCTATGCTATATACAAAGCCTCCCGATGAATACACATAATTTCACTTAGTGTAATCCGCAAGTTCTGACTCAGAAAGTCTGCATGACCCTTAAGTGAAACCCTTAAGTGGTGGAAGTGTTTAATCAGGGAAGCACTGTTGGGGCCAGAGAGATAGCATGGAGGTAAGGCATTTGCCTTGCATGCAGAAGAATGGTGGTTCAAATCCTGGCATCCCATAGGTCCCCTGAGCCTGCCAGGAGCGATTTCTGAGTGAAGAGCCAGGAGTAATCTCTGAGTGCTGCTGGGTGTGACCCAAAAACTAAAAAAAAAAAAAAAAAAAAAAAGAGAGAGAGAAAGCTCTGTCATGCAGCACCCCCATTTCATTAGTTACTCACGTACTCCCCTGGGATTTCACCCAAACACTGGTGATCGCGTGGTCTTCAGTATTCCGAAAGCATTCCAAAAGTTAGTCACCACCTACTGAGTCTCTGAGGCACAAGTTTCAAGGTTTCACTACAGAAGTTTTATTTCCACAATTTTTTCCCTTAATGGTATGCAAAGCATTTGTTTATTTTGGGCCTATTTTCTGCTACTTTCTTGTATTAGACAGTACAGTTTTCTGGTTTTTGAGATGGTGAGTAAGGGAAGGCCTCTCGAGTGGTTCCGAAGTGGACCTAGGGCCTACTCCCAGAGACACTTGGCTAATAGACTAGGACCCTATGGTGACAGGGACTGCCAGGGCCACTCAGTGGTACTCTGGGTCCTCTAGTGCTACATCTGGTGGTGTATGGGAGATCAGGTGGTACCAGGAATGAACCCAATTAGGTGTACAATGCTTGTGTCTTAACCCCTGTACCCTTGCCCAAACCCCTGGTTTCGTCCTTTTTCACTATCCTGTTAAGTTCTAGATTTGAAGCAGACAAGGTAAAATATATTAGCAGGCAAGGCAAGAGTAAGACATATATTAAAGATATACAATACCTCATTGTAAGGTGAAAAAATAAACTGGAAGATGATCAAGAGACCAATTAGAGTTGGCTGACTGTCATAAAAACCAAATGCAGCAAAAAGCTCCTTTCGACCGATTAATACAGCAAACAAGAAAAAACACAGGAAAGAATTCATCTAGAAAAACAGATACAATATTTCCAAATTATTACTAAGATGATTTTCCTCTGGGATCCCAAGTATCAAAAGTACAGAATAGTACATCATAGCGTTATTTTAAGAATTGAGCTAATGATGGGGTGAGAGCAGTGGTGCAAGTGGTAGGGCATTTGCCTTGCACATGCTAAACTAGGATGGACCGCATTCAATACCCCAGTGTCTCTCATAAGGTCCCCCAAGCCAGGAGCAATTTCTGAGCGCATAGCAAGGAGTAACCCCTGAGCATCATCGAGTGTGGCCCCCCCCAAAAAATTTATTTAAAAAAAAAAAAATTGGTTAATGAGATCATGAAAAAAAAGTTAGTTGTATGTACAAATCTAATTGCAGCTCTTTATTCTAGGGAGGAAAATTTACCTAAACCTAAAAACTATAAGAACAGGCTTAAGTGAAGCTATAACTCATGGTTTAAAGTGTTCAGGAAGAGTCAGAATCTTATCACTCTGTAAAAAGTGAAGGTCTAGGCTGGAAAGATAGTACCCAGCTAAGACAACTGCCTTACATGCAGCAGACCTGAGTTCAATCTTGGCACCACACTCCTGAGCCCTGCCAGGAGTGATCACTGCAGAACCAGGAGTAAGCCCTAAGCACTGCCAGGTGTGGTACAAAAATGCAGAGAAGTAAAGAGAGTGTCTGCTGGCTTGGCTGGCATATCAGATAAATAGTGGACATAGATGTAATACCAGACCCTAATGTAGGCCCAAAGAAAAAAGCTTTTCTTGACTTCTCTCCAGGACTATCAGAACTGAGTAAAAAAGATCCAAGGAAACTATCTTTAACAATAAAAGAAAACAAAAGAAAACAAAACAAAAAATACCTCTACACCAAATAAAACCCATTAGAAGTTACTAGAAAACAAATACCACTCTTTAAAAAAATTATTGACATTTTAAATTTTGGTGACACACAAAGTTGCTTAGAAGCTTCTCTTGGTTCAGTGTTTGGGGAACCTTCATGCAGAGCAAGCAACTAAACCTGGGTCTTCTGCATGCAAAGCAGATGCTCCAGCCTAACAAGCTCTCTCTCCAGCCCAAATATCTTTCTTTTCCCTTAGAAGATGGGATTTTGGAGGTCACATATCTCATATTGCTTCAAACCACTCATTAGAGCCAGCAGGGGCAGGAGTGATAGTACAGTAGTAAGGGCATTTGCCTTGCATGTGGATGACAGCTTTGATCCGTGGCACCATACCTGGTCCCCAGAGCACTGTCAGGAGTGATCCCTTTGTACATAGCCAGGAGTAAGCCTTGGGCACAACCAAATGTGACCAAAAACCAAAACCTCACAAAAGTTGTCTGCAAAAATGAAAATAAAAACCAACCAAAAGATTAAAAAAAAAAAAATCTCCTAAACAAACAAAAAAAGTGGGGAAAGGGGAGGCCATTATGGCTCAGAAGTAAAAGAGAATGCCCTGCATGTATAAGAGCTGGGTTTGATTCCTGGCACAGGAGGGAAAGTAAAACCAAAACAAAAAGTTGTTGGCTTAGACTAGATGAAGCCCAAGTGGCAGAACACATGCTTTGCTGACCTCCAGTTCAGAATGTGCCCATCTCTCCCCCTCCTAATCTGGCACCACTGGGTCAGCCATGTGCAAGACAAGCACTCTACCTCTAGCCTAAGAAAGAATTTTGTTCTTTTTGCTTATTTTTTTGCCATACCCGGTGGTGCTCAAATGTTATTCCTGGCTCTGTGCTCAGAAATCACTTCTGGAAGGCCCAGGAAATGGAGATTGATCCTGGGTTGGCCGTGTGCAAAGCAAATACCCTACTCACTGTGCTACCTCGTCAGTCCCTGAATTTGGTGTTTTTGAGTCACACCCAGCTGTGCTCAGGGCTTACTCCTGGCTGTGTATTCAGTGATCACTTTGGGCATTGCTTAGGAAATCAGATGTGGTACCAGGAATAGAACTGGGATCAGTCATGTGCAAGGCAAGTGCCTTAACCCCTGTACTATATAGTGGCATCAACAAATTGTTGGGTTTTTATTTGTTTTTGGTTTAAGGCTATACCTGGTTACTCCTGGATCTATACTCAGAAATTACTCCTCGAAGTGCTCTGAGGACCACAAGGGATGCCAGGGTTCAAAACTTGGTCAGGGACATGCAAAGTAAATACCCAACCCACTGTACTACGGTGCTACCCCACGTTGTTTTTTTAAAATAGTATTTTAATATCCGACTTATCAAGATTTAATTCTCTCATCTTCATGACTCTCATATTTGAGTCTGGAGGTTGTATGATAAAGATGATAATAATAAGCATTTATACACTACATAGCACATCCCAGGCACAAAATTACATGAATCCCAAGCACTAATCATTACATGCATTAACTCCATCATTGCACCAAGCCTAGGAGGTGTTTTTATTCAATAAGTGAAGGGTGGTTCTGAGGTTCAAAAACCCACTGAAATGACACAGTAAGTGAGGGAGTCACACGAACTGTTTTAGCATACTCGTTTCACAATCCCTGTGACTGTTATACCAACTTTGACTGAAAGGTAAACGTTGCTTCAAACTTACCTGGCTAATAATGATATTTTTGACTGTGTGTCCCAACTTCCAGTGCCCCAACTCATGACCCAGCACAGCAAGTACTTCTTCATTGTTGCATCCCTGTTTCTTATTCTAAATCAAAGAACAGAATAAAAAATAATGATTAAGATCCTCAAAAAGAGCAGGCATTCTATCCTCTATCCTATTAAGAGCTGTGTTATTGTCAATCTTGTTTGAGGCTCCTAAAATTTTTTGGTTACTGGCCCCCTTTCAGAAGAGAAAACCTGCCCTAAAAATCTACCTTAAGTTAAATAACAGAAAAGTGCACCCCAATTTCAACTGAGGCTTCAGTTGTCTCCCTACATGGGTACAGTGAACCCCACGGCTGGTATTGTCCACTTAGAAAAACATTAGTCTTAATTATGAAAAAATTTTTAAACAAAATCATTCTTTCATTTAACTGCAAGGAAGGTAGAATCGTGAACAAGACAGACACAGACTGACTCTTCATGAAGCATGCAGTCTAGTTCAGATTGGGGTTGGAGGGAACTGGAAAAAAACAAATCTTTCAGACAATTGTGACAGTCATTACAATCATAAACACATTACAAATTTTGTCAAATAACATGTTATACATCCATTAGAAATATTTTTAAAGATTATGCTTTAACATGGGAAAATGGTATTAGGTAAAGAAAACAAAACAAAGCTGAAAAATACAATATGACATTATGAAAAAAATCATATAAAACTGTAGAACAGAAATCACCAAAGTGTTAACTTCAGTTTTTTTTTTCATGTAGAATTATAGTGATGCTTAACTGTTTTATATACTTTAAAATTTCCAAATTTTCTTTTCTTTTCTTTCCTTTTTTTTTTTTTTTTTTGGTTTTTGGGCCACACCCGGCGGTGCTCAGGGGTTACTCCTGGCTGTCTGCTCAGAAATAGCTCCTGGCAGGCACGGGGGACCATCGGGGACACCGGGATTCAAACCAACCACCTTTGGTCCTGGATCGGCTGCTTGCAAGGCAAACGCCGCTGTGCTATCTCTCTGGGCCCAAAATTTCCAAATTTTCTACAAACAACTACATTATCATTTTTGTCCCCCATGCCTATCCCAAATACATCATAAACTACCATTAAAAAATTAAGATGTATGGTTGGAGAAATAGTATAGGAGGTAAGGCTCCTGCTTTGCATGTGGCTAGTCCTGGTTTGATCCTCTGCATTGCACATTGTCCTGAAGCACTGTCAGGAGTGACTTCTGAGTGTAGAATCAAAAGCAAGCCCTGAGCACCACCAAACACTTTCCCCATACATCAAAAATCAAGATTTCATGAGAGAGAGTTCAATGTGTGCATCCTGTGCATGCAAGAGGAACAAGTTCAACCCCAGCATCACATGCTCCCATGAATACTTTGGGAGTAACCTTGAAACACAGAGCCAGAAATAGCCCCTGAGCACCGTTAGGTGGTTACCCACAAAAACAAACAAACAAAACTTGAGATTTTCTGAAAAAGAAGTTACAACAAAAATACAAATGATCATCAAAGACTACCATGAATTTTATACTACTAAAGTTATACTCTAAATTGGGTAACCAAGAAGAAATAGACAAACTTGGGGCCAGGGAGATAGCTCAAAGGGATGATCACATACTTGGCATGTAGAAGGTCTTGGACTTATTTGGGGATACTTTCCCCTCTCAGGCAATAAAACATTCATTAAACCTTACAGGTAGACAGCAGGAAGGCTATCCTATTAGAGAGGTCAGAATTCCCACCCAGTGGTACTTGGGGACCTGTCACATTTTTTTCTTTTTTTTTTGGGGGGGGGGTTTCTGGACCACACCCATGTGATGCTCAGGGGTTACTCCTGGCTAAGCACTCAGAAATTGCCCCTGGCTTGGGGGGACCATATGGGACGCTGGGGGATTGAACCATGGTCCTTCCTTGGCTAGCGCCTGCAAGGCAGACACCTTACCTCTAGCGCCACCTCACCGGCTCCAACATTTCTATACTCACCTGGGGCAGCAGGAGCTGACTCCTCCCTGGGGACTGAGGTTTTTGTCCTCTTTGTGGGGTAGCAGGTAGCAGGGTACATTTGGAATTGTGGAGATGTGTGGCCCAGAGTCTAGTCTGCCTAAGGTTCCTTTCTGTTTCTAAACGGAAGCTTTCTTGAAAGGCTATGCCCACTGCTCCTTCACCTTCTGTATTCCCTGGATCTTTCCAAGAAGCCAATCCTGACTGTTGCTTTTGTGTGACCTGCATCTCTGGGGAGGGATACCCAGCATCTGAAAGGCAGCTTTCTCCAAGGACTGTGGTTGAGAGTTCTATCTGGGGTAACTTTGGAATATTATTTTGACTTTTATTGGGGGAGGGGGCTTGGGTCACACCTGGCAGCACTCAGGGGTTACTACTGGCTCTATGCTCAGAAACCCCTCCTGGCAGGCTCGGGGGACCATATGGGATGCCAGGATTCGAACCACTGACCTTCTGCATGCAAGGCAAATGCCTTACCTCCATGTAATCTCTCTGGCCCCAAGACAAGATTCTTTTTTTTTTTTTTTTTTTTTGGTTTTTGGGCCACACCCGGCAGTGCTCAGGGGTTACTCCTGGCTGTCTGCTCAGAAACAGCTCCTGGCGGGGCCGGAGAGATAGCATGGAGGTAAGGCGTTTGCCTTTCATGCAGGAGGTCATCGGTTAGAATCCCGGGGCCCCATATGGTCCCCTGTGCCTGCCAGGAGCAATTTCTGAGCCTGTAGCCAGGAATAACCCCTGAGCACTGCCAGGTGTGACCCAAAAACCAAAAAAAAAAAAAAAAAAAAAAAAAAAAGAAATAGCTCCTGGCAGGCACGGGGGACCATATGGGACACCGGGATTCGAACCAACCACCTTTGGTCCTGGATCGGCTGCTTGCAAGGCAAACGCCGCTGTGCTATCTCTCCGGGCCCAAGACAAGATTCTTATGATCATGAAAAGCGTCCAAAATTAAACAGGAGAAAAAAGAAAATGTAAATGATCCTGGCAACTGTACTGCTTATGCCTGGCAGCTCTGCTCTTTGTGATCCCAAGTACTGTAAGCAATTTCTGATCATATCACAGGCAAATATGTGAGAGTAAAGATGATTCTGGTAAGCACCATGGAAAACTGCAAGAATTCTGGCCAGAAAGAGCTGGAAGAGACACCTACGTGGAGGGATTCTAGATGACTTCTTTAAATTTCTGTAAAGGACACACTTCATCTTTTTTTTATTTTTTGGTTTTTGGGTCACACCCAGCAGCACTCAGGAGCCACTCCTGGATCTAGGCTCAGAAATCACTCCTGGCAGACTGGGGGGGGGGCGGGGAAACAACCATATGGGATGCCAGGATTAGAACCATTGTCCTTCTACATGCAAGGACACACTTCACCTTAACTTTATCTTATCTATATCAGCCATTTGCATTCTTGTTGTTCACAGTAGGTGTGCAATAGCAGATGCTGAATAATCAGTTCCCTAAATTCTGCCACACAAGTTCTTTCATTACCTAATAACTTCCCTTTTTTTTTTTTTTTTTTTTTTGGTTTTTGGGCCACACCTGGTAACGCTCAGGGGTTACTCCTAGCTATGCACTCAGAAGTCGCTCCTGGCTTGGGAGACCATATGGGACGCCGGGGGGTCGAACTGTGGTCTGTGCTACACTAGTGCTTGCAAGGCAGACACCTTACCTCTAGTGCCACCTCTCCGGCCCCTAATAACTTTCTTTATACCAATTTGCCTTTTATTTTGGGGGAGAGATCATACTCAGCAGTGCTCAAGGATCATTCCTGGTGGTGCTTTGGAGATCTTCTGGAGTATGGGGAACCAAGTCATGGTCAGCAGCTTGCAAAGCACATACATTATTGCAATACTCCCCAAGACCCCAGCTTCTTAAACTGTGGGTAATGAAACAATGTATATGTGGAGGGGGGGCGTGCAAAAAAAAATCTTAAAATTTTGTTTTAGTGGTCAAAGTAATAATACAGCAGGTAAGGCATTTGCCTTGCATGGAGCCAACCCACATTTGATGCCCCAAGAACCACAAGGAGTAATTCCTGAGTACAGAGCCTGGATTAACTCTTAGCATCAGGGAGTCTGGCCCTCTCCCCAGTTTTTAAGCTTTTAAGTAAATTTCTTTATATTTGAGCCAGAGAGATAGTATAGGAGGATGCCTTGCATACAGCTGACCTGGTTCTATTCTTGGCCTTACATAGTAACCTGAGTACCACCAAGATGATCCCTAAGTACAAAGCTAAGAGTAAAGCCCTGAGCATTGACAAGTATGGTCCCAAAATAATTACAAAACCTGGGGGCCGGGCGGTGGCGCTGGAGGTAAGGTGCCTGCCTTGCCTGCGCTAGCCTAGGACGGACCGCGGTTCGATCCCCCGGCGTCCCATATGGTCCCCCAGGAAGCCAGGAGCAACTTCTGAGCGCATAGCCAGGAGTAACCCCTGAGCGTCACAGGGTGTGGCCCAAAAACCAAAAAAAAAAAAAAAAAAAATAATTACAAAACCTGTTAGAATCTGCATTAGTTTACTTTCCAAAGCCATACTATTGCAGCTACTAATAACATTTATCACTCTAGTTTCTCTAGAGCAGGATTATATCTAATATACCTTTGTCATATAATTTATAAACAAACACTAAGTAGCATTTGTCATCATCAGCAAAGTAAAGCAAGCTTTTCAAGAAGCCAGCAAAAGAACTCAAACTCAGTTCATACTTCAAAGGACTCCAATCTTCTATTCTGTTTTCTAGGTCATACTTAGGGGTTCTTAGGGGCTACCCTGGCAGAGTGATCTGGTGTTGCTAGGGATGGTGCTCAGAGAATCACACTGGCTGGGACTAATTCTGGGCCCCCAGCATTAAAAACTACTGCACTAACCCTTTGATCTCACAGCTCTATCTAACACCTAACACTCAACACTCTAGCAGTGATCAGGGAACTTTAGATGATACTGAGAATTGATAGTAGAGGTTAAGGGGCCCGCTGGTTTGATCCCAAGCACTGCATATGGTTCCTTCAAAACCATTCATTAGAAGTGATCCTTGTGCACAGAACCAAGAGTAAGTTCCAAGTACCACTGGGTGTGGCCCTAAAACGAAGATCATTACAAAGATCATAAAACTTTATGATGCATACATAAGACAGCCTCACCCAGTAAAAAACTGATTCAAAATGTCAGTAGTGGGGCCGGAGCAGTGATGCAAGCAGTACGGCGTCCCATATAGTCCCCCAAGCCAGGAGTGATTTTTGAGCGCATAGCCAGGAGAAACCACTCAGCATCACTGGGTGTGGCCCATAAACAAACAAACAAACAAAATTTAAAAAATTGTCAGTAGTGTGAGTAGAAAAATTTGCCAGTTAAGAAATCAAAGTTTTCAGAATTATCTTACTCATCCAGAGTTATACTGATCCCAAACTATCTCTGTACACCAGCAGAAAAGAGGCACATCCCTTCACTCATCACTTCACAGGACTTCACTAAAGACTGCTTCTAATTCAATTTGAAATTGACTCAATCTCATCTTTGTCCCTCGTGTGCTCATTCAGTGTTGGTACCTTCTAGTTAGCATTACCTGACATCAGTCAAGAAAGAATTCTGAAGTCATATACTCTCAGGTCATAGTAAAGAAACATCCCATATATAATATTCCAATAGTGAAGTTATATTGTACTGAGATTGGATGACTCACAGGCCACAAGCTCCTTGAGAGCAAAGTTTTTCTCTATTTTTTTATTTTCAGTGCTAAGCATAGGATCAAAGACTATTCATTTTCATAAAAAGTGTTAAGCTAAAGAAAACAGACCAAATCACATAATGTACCCAAGTACACAAAACTGCTAAATGGCAGAACTGGGATCAAATCTAAGTCCTCAATTGCAAAGCCTATAATGACTATACATCAATGAAAATGAGATGTTCATCTCTATCCTGTGAGAATTCTCTGCTCATAGACATGTCAGGAATATATATGAAGCTCCTACTTAAAGCTAACTAACAATCTTAAAATTTTTTTCCTACATTATGCTTCTCATCTTGATATACATTTCTGTAAAATCTTGTATGGTGGGGCCAGAGAAATAGCATGGAGACAGGGCGTTTGTCTTGCATGCAGAAGGATGGTGGTTCGAATCCCGGCATCTCATATGGTCCCCCGAGCCTGCCAGGAGTGATTTCTGAGAGTAGAGCCAGGAGTAACCCCTAAGTGCTGCTGCGTGTGACCCCCCACAAAATGGTTGCATATTGGAACATGTCTGGAGTGATAAACTCACGTATCCAAAGGGACATACTCTCCCAAACACCAGCACTGGACCAGAGAGATAGCACAGCAGTAGGGTGTTTGCCTTGCACGTGGCTGATCCAGGATGGACCCGGTTCAATTCCCGGTATCCTTCCATATGGTCCCCCGAGCCTGCCAGGAGCAATTTCTGAGTGCAGAACCAGGAGTAATCCCTGAGCGCCACAGGTGTGGCCCAAAAACCAAATACTGTCAAGGTTGCCTGGTGTTCAGCCTCCGAGTTCAACTCACTATAGTAGAGAAACTGCTGTTATTTTTAGTTGTCACAGGAACCCTTTGTAAAACTTTGTCAGCATCTCTGAGGAAAAAAAAACTCACTTTAACTTTAGCTTTAATTTCTTCACTGTCCCCATCTCCATCATTGTGAGGCTCCACAGCCAACTCCTCCTTGATGTCTTTGTTTAGTACCGAGTACTCTTCTAGTAGAGTGTCAAACAAAACTATTCGTTTGTTCTTGAAGAAGCCATAAAAATAAGCATTGCTGTGGGAAGAGCGCTTAGATCCTAAAAAAAAAGACAATTCAAGCATGGAAAATAATTAAAAAGTTTAGGGTCCTTGGAGATACTTCCAGAAATTTCACTGCTGCAAAGGAGAATAACAAAGTGTTTAAAATCTGAAGAAAATTATCTTAACAAAAATCACCACTAATAGCTGAGAATGTGTTTGCCTGCAGCTTGCCAACAAATCTTTAGGCTCATTGTAGCTTTATAGCAATAAGGAGTAAAAGCTAGATATCCAACAAGAGAGGAATGACTATCATAATAAAGTTATGAAATGTAATTCTAAACAATCCAAAACCAATACTTTTGAATAATTTTCACACACAAAAAAATTCAACAATATATTGCAAGGGATATAAAACCTCATATATATAAGGTTATATTATGGTAATAAAAAAGTACATGGTAATAGAAAAGCTCAAACAGAAATTTATTAAGAAACAGTAACGTAAGTGTTTAACACTGGGTATTAACATGGGTTTTTGTCCCCCCTTATAATTTTCTTTTTCATGGCCTTTAAAATAATTACACTAGGGGCCAGAAAGACAGCACCGTGGTAGTGCATTTGCCTTGCATGTGGCCAAACCGGGAGGGACCCTGGGTGCCGCTGGGTGTGGCCCAAGAACCAATCAATCAATAAATAAAAATAAAGTTTAAAGAGTTCAAGCTGGAGTAATAGTACAGCAGGTAAAGCACTTTGCCTTACACACAGCCAAAACAGGTTCAATGTCCGGCATCCCAGAGGACCCTCTGAGCACTGCCAGGAGTGATATCTGAGTGAAGAACTAGGAATAAGCACTGAGCAGGGCCAGGTGTGGGTGTGGCCAAATACCTATATACTCGAGTACAAGCTGACCCCCCCTAATTTTACTCCCCAAACTGGGACAACTTGGAGACTCGAGTATAAGCCGAGGTGAAAAATGCAGCAGCCACTGGTAAATTTCAAAAATAAAAATATATACCCCAAACAATTACAATAATTGAGGAATCAGTAGGTTAAATGTTTTCAATATTTATTGCTAAAGAAAAATTGTAAAATAGCAAGAATAACTTTAAAACTTTAAATAAAATGCAGAAATCATAGCTTAACAGGTAATCAAGCTAACTCACAAAGGTTAATATGCTTCAAAACTGGATTCCTCCTCCTCATTATCTGTATGTCCAAACAGAGCTTCAGCTCTATCTGATGTGAGAGTATCAGCACTGACACTGTCATCATCACTGAGTTCGCAGATATCATCATCCCTGCTGTCGGTCATAAGACAGCAGAAGACAAAGCGCAGAATATTGTGGGTTAAATAGTTCAGTGGCATCCAGTTTGGTTCAGCTGCCTACCTCTTCAGCTCAGCCACGACTTGTGGACTGAGCTGAAGCACCGCCCCCTCCAGCAGAGGGCAGAAGAAACTACGTGCATTGCACCGAATCAAATAACCTGTATGACCCAAGTATAAGCCAAATTCAGATTTTTGGGCACAAAATTTTTGTGCCTAAAAACCCAGCTTATACTCGCGTATATACGGTAACCCAAAATAATTCCCAAAAAAACCACATTTTCGGGCCGGGCGGTGGCGCTAAAGGTAAGGTGCCTGCCTTGCCTGCGCTAACCTTGGACGGACCGCGGTTCGATCCCCCGGCGTCCCATATGGTCCCCCAAGCCAGGAGCAACTTCTGAGCACATAGCCAGGAGTAACCCCTGAGCGTTACTGGGTGTGGCCCCAAAAACAAAAAAAAAAAAAAAAAAAAAAAAAAAAAAAAAAAAAACCACATTTTCAAAGAAACAGAAAAAACTAAATTTTTTTAAAAATATGGAACGCTTCATATATTTGGCATGTCATCCTTGCGCAGGGGCCATGCTAATCTTCTCTGTATCGTTCCAATTTTAGTATAGTATATGTGCTGCCGAAGCGAGCACAAAAAACTAAAATTTTAATATCAGTAGCTGTATCAGTAGTTTTTAATTTATACTTCACTTTTTTATTTGTTAAATTTTCTACAATATACAGTCACGTGCAAGGCAAATGTCCTGCCACTGTGCTTTCTGGCCCTTGTTCTACTTCCTTTTTTTGGGGGGGGGGGTTGTGTTTGCACCCAGCAGCACTCAAGGGTTACTCCTGGCTCTACTCTCAGAAATTGCTCCTGGCAGGCTCAGGGGACCACATGGGATGCTGGGATTCAAACCACCGTCCTACTGCATGCAAGGCAAATGTTCTACCTCCATGCTATCTCTCAGGCCCCTCTTGTTCTACTTCTTGAAGAAACAAAGCTCTAGAGGTCCTCACACTGGTTTCCAGCAAGAAAGCTCCTTCCTTTAGGGTTAACCTTATATTTATTTGCTCAGACTCATTCCCCCTGATGATCTGAAGGATTTACTTATTCATAGTTACTTTAATCTTACTTAAACTTTCTGCACAGCGGTACCTGAGATTTTTGTTTGTTTGGGGGCCATCCCACCACAATGCTTAGGGATTACTCCTGGTTTAGCACTCAGGGATTACTCCTGATGGTACTCATGGGAGCATATAGTATACTGGGGATTGAACCTGTGTTTTGGTTGACAGAGTGCAAGGCAAGCACCTATGTGCGGCACTATCTTTCCAATCCCTTATTTGGGATTTTTGGAGAAAGAATCCTGGCCTTTCACTGTACTATGCCAGTCCATAATGTGTCTTGTTACACAGAACTGGATTTTAGATAGATAAGTAGGTAGATATGTAGATATATAAAGATATATCAATAAATATATAAATGTATATATCTGTATTTACAAAATCTGACCTCTAGATTGCTACTCTCAACTTAAATCTTTAATTTTAAAATTAAAATCTTTAAATTTTTCACAAAGATCCAGCTTATATTACAACCCTCTATAAAGTCTTCAATATTTTACCTAATTTCACATAGCACCATGGCTGTATCATCAACGACCATGTTTTCATGCTGCCTGATTACAACTTAAAAACAGCAAGTTGGGGCCGGAGAAACAGTATAGTGGTAGGGCATTTGCCTGGCATGTGGCCAACCAGGATAGACCTGGGTTCTATTCCCAGTATCCCAAATGGTCCCCCGAGCCTGCCAGGAGCGATTTCTGAATGCAGAGCCAGGAGTAACCCCTGAGCACTGCCCGGTGTGGCCCAAAAACCAAAACCCGGGGTCCGGAGAGACAGCATGGAGGTAAGGCATTTGCCTTTCATGCAGAAGGTCATCGGTTCAAATTCCGGCATCCCCGAGCCTGCCAGGAATGATTTCTGAGCATAGAGCCAGAAGTAACCCCTGAGCGCTGCCGGGTGTGACCCAAAAACCAAACCTAAACAAAACAAAACAAAAACCCCCAAACCCAGCAAAGTAAATTGCCTCATAGGTAAAAGGTCCTTAGAGGGGAGCTGGAGTGACAGTCCAGAGAGTAGAGGATACAGTTGACCAGGGTTTAATCCCTAAGAGGAGTGGTCCCTAAGCCACCTAAGGACTGAGCACAGGTAGTTGTGCCCCCCCCCCCAAAAAAAAACCATACTATAAATTACTACAGATACAGTTTCATAATACTTAAAAGAATAGTAACTCTGAGGCGAAAAATGTATATGCATTGGCTTATACATCTATTATTCCCCTATAGAAAGAGTGACTTATTAGTTGTACTGTAGAGCCTCAAAGTCAATGTCTGAGAAGTTTACACTGTACTTACTTTTTTTAACTGTGACAATTTCTATTTTCTTTAAACCCTATAATTGCCACTTGATTTCTATTTTTCTTATAATCTGCTTCTCACTGATGAATTTTATTTCTATTTTTATTTTAGTTTCTGTGCCACACCCAGCAGTGCTCAGGGGTTGCTCCTGGCAGGTTCAGGAGACCATATGGGATGCCAGGGATCAAACCTGGGTCTGACCCAGAATGTGTGCAAGACAAATGGCCTACTGCTCTGCTATCACTCCAGTCCCTCACTGGTGAATTTTAAATGGAGAAGGGATATGAGCAAAACGTGGCATGCAGACTGGATCCAAATTATTTTTATACTTAGTAAAAGACAGCCAGACTTATTTGTGTATCATGTCTTTTTCTTTTAACTAAAATGACTTAGTGGAGCTGGAGCTAAAAGAAATTGACTATGGAAGAGTCTCCAAATTTATTATCTAAAGGAGCCAGACATGTAGCATAAGTTAATAATTCATTCTAAAAGACATGATGTAAGCGAGAGTAATAAAAGATTTGACCAAAAGTTTAAAAATACTTTAAGCTAGCCAAGTCTAGATGTAGGCAAGAGTAGGATTTTGCTATAACATCACCAATTTTATCATTGCTCTATGTCATTAATTCCTATATGGCATATTCAGGATTTGGCTAAAAGATCACTAATTTTATCACAGGTCAGTCTGTCATTAATTCCTATATAATGTTGAAATAAACCTACCAGGGGCCAGAGTGGTGGTGCAAGCGGTAGGGCATTTGCCTTGCACAAACGCGGTTCAATCCCCTGGCATCCCATATGGTCCCCAAGCCAGGAGCAATTTCTGAGTGCAGAGCCAGGAGTAACCCCTAAGCATCACTGGGTGTGGCCCAAAAAGCAAAACAGACAAAACAAAAACCACCAAATACTTAATTAGTTCTCTCATTAAACATTAAAATAAAATACTCTGGGTCAGAGAGATAGCACAGCAGCAGGACATTTGCCTAGCACTAGGCCAGTGGTCAGCAAGCTGCGGCTCGCGAGCCAGATGCGCTCTTTCCACTTTTTAATATGGCTCTTCTGTGTGCTGGGCAGCCGCTCCAGGAGTCAGGACTCTGCTCCTAGCCTCTGAAAGTGCACGCCCTGTGTGGCTCTCAAAATAAATTTCAATCGTGGTTTTGGCGAGATTTGGCTCAGTTGAAAAAAAAGGTTGCCCACCACTGCAACTAGGCCAACTCATGACAGACCTATTGCGGGCATCCCATGATCTCCTGAGCCTGCCAGGGGTGATTTCTGGGCATAGGGTAACCCCAGTGCTGTCTGGTGTGGCTCAAAACCAAACAAATAAACAAAAAGAACAAAGTACTCAACTAGACTCGAACAATAACAAAAAAGAATTAAGAATACAGTATTCAAACAGAATTTGCAAAAAGCCTTCTTACTCTCAGATAAGTCTTACCTTCAACAACATACACTTTGGTCAAAGGAAAGTCAATGCTTTTCGCCATTATTTCAATTTCCTGTTTAAGCTTTCCCTCAGGCAGAGGTGTGAATTTGTCAAATAAAGGAGCAATGTAATCAGCATAAATTGTGACAAGCACCTGAAAAATAAGTGTCACAACAAACTGTGAAAATGTCCTTTAAAGAAAAGCTACTTGTTATACAGATTTTTTTTTTTTTTTTTTTGGTTTTTGGGCCACACCCTGTGACGCTCAGGGGTTACTCCTGGCTATGCGCTCAGAAGTTGCTCCTGGCTTCTTGGGGGACCATATGGGACGCCGGGGGATCGAACCGCGGTCCATCCTAGGCTAGCGCAGGCAAGGCAGGCACCTTACCTCCAGCGCCACCGCCCGGCCCCGTTATACAGATTTATTTCTATTAAGGCAATTATGTGATCCCAGCCCAAGATCAGGGATTATGATCTTATTTGATGTGAGATTCCCTGTTCCAAATAGTACCAGACAGTACCAAACATTATCTGTTTGATGAATTAAATAAAAAATGATAGTAAGAATGAAAAAGTAAAATGATTCATGCAAAACTATCTTGAAGAGACAAGCCCATCCTAGCATGCAATTCTGTCACTTAAAAGTAATCATGATGGTTGGGGCCAGGATAGCACAGAAGGGAGGGCATCTGCCTTGCACGCAGCAGACATGGGCTTAATACCCAACAATCAATATGGTCCCCAGAGACTGCCAGTGATTTCTCACTCATTACTCAGTGATTTCTGAGTCAGGCAGGAGTAACCGGTGAGCACCGCTGGGAATGTCTGGGAATGTCGTCATCATCATGATGTTAGACTTAACATCTACTAAAATAATCACAAGTATTTCTATCAATGGGAATCAAATGGGAAAAGGGTGAGCAGATTGGAAAGAACTAACAAATGGTATTTTCTAGGGACTGTGAATAGACTACTTCTATTGTACTGTATACATGGTTATAGTTTAGAATAAGAGAAAAATAAAAGGAAAAGGGGCCGGCTCGGTGGCGCTAGAGGTAAGGTGTCTGCCTTGCCAGCGCTAGCCTAGGACGGGCTGAGGTTAGATCCCCTGGCGTCCCATGTGGTCCCCCAAGCCAGGAGCGACTTCTGAGCACATAGCCAGAAGTAAGCCCTGACCGTCATCGGGTGTGACCCAAAAACCAAAAATAAATAAATAAATAAATAAATATAAACAAAAATAAATAAATAAAAGGAAAAGAAAATGTGTGTGCTGGGGCTAGAGTAATAGCATAGTGGGTAGGGTGTTTGCCTTGCACATTACAATTCCTGGCATCCCAGATGGTCTCCCAAGCCCGCCATGAGTAATTTCTTTTTGTTTAATTTTTGTTTGGGGGCCACACCTGGCAGCTGGGAATTGAACCTGGTCTGTCCTGAGTTGGCTGTGTGCAAGGCAAAAGCCTTACCGGTATCGTCCAAAAACAAAACAAAAGGGCCCGGAGAGATAGCACAGTGGTGTTTGCCTTGCAAGCAGCCGATCCAGGACCAAAGGTGGTTGGTTTGAATCCCGGTGTCCCATATGGTCCCCCGTGCCTGCCAGGAGCTATTTCTGAGCAGACAGCCAGGAGTAACCCCTGAGCACTGCCGGGTGTAGTCCAAAAAC
The DNA here is from genome assembly GCF_024139225.1 of Suncus etruscus. Lineage (NCBI taxonomy): Eukaryota > Metazoa > Chordata > Mammalia > Eulipotyphla > Soricidae > Suncus > Suncus etruscus. The sequence continues at coordinate 37,345,851 of NC_064853.1, forward strand.
CAAAACAAAAACAAAAAACAAACAAAAACAAAACAAAAAAAGAAAAAAGTTTGTGTTAAGAGAGGATGGATGGGGCCAGAGAGATTACATGGAGGTAGGGTGTTTGCCTTGCATGCAGAAGAATGGTGGTTTGAATCCCGGCATCCCATATGGTCCCCTGAGCCTGCCAGGAGCAATTTCTGAGCTTAAAGCCAAGAGTAGCCCCTGAGTGCTGCTGGGTGTGACCCAAAAACCAAAAAAAAAAAAAAAAGAGAGAGGAGATGGGTGTTAGAAGAAAAGGAAGGGAGACAAAGAAGAGAGAAGGAATGTGCTGGGGAGAGGAGGGGAGAAAGGGAGCAGGGAAGGGAGGAGAAAGGGAAAAACAGGAGAAAGGCAGAAGAAACTGGTTTTTTTTTGTTGTTGTTTTGGGGTCACACACTGCAGCGCTTACTCCTGGCTCTCCAATCAGAAGTCTCTCCTAGCAGGCTCGGAGGACCATATAGAAAGCCGAGAATTGAACCGGGTCCATCCTGGGTTGGCCGTGTGCAAGGCAAATGCCCTACCGTTGTGCTATCACTTTGGCCCCAAAATAGTTTTATTTTTATCTTTCTTTTTTTGCACTGTGTCAGTGTGCTAGGACCAGGCAATTATTCAGGGCCACAACCTGTTATGACATGGGGCATTAGGAGAGGTCTAGGAGAATGAAACTTTTTTTTTTTTTAATCTTTCTTCAAAGCAATCATAACTTTCAGGATTGTCAAAAGGCATTACATTCTCGAAATGAAAGGATCAGAGATGTGGCTCAAGCAGCAGATCATATGCCCAGCATGTGTGCACCCTGGGTTTGATTCTTAGCAACAGAGGACTCAGGGTGTAATTCTGGTGACCTCCAAGCACCAATACTAAGTGCAACAACAACAAAAATAACTAAACTGAAAAAAAAAATAAATAACTAAACTGAGGCTAGAGAGATAGCACAGTGGTAAGGAATTTGCCTTGCATGCCTCTGACCCAGGACAGACCTGTGTTTGATTGATTCCAGCATTCCATATAGTTCCCCAGACCTGCCAGGAGCAATTTTTGAGCACAGAGCCATAAGTAACCCCTAAGCACCACCGGGTGTGGCCCCAAAACCAAAAACAAACAAACAAAAAAACCCTAAACTAATTCATTCTGGTGACAACCTACAGAATGTAGTCTAAATCTGCCTGACCATTGGCCTATTAAAAATAACAAATAGAGATGGCTCAAAGAGCTGGAACACAGTCCCACACAACATAATTCCCCCTTAGAATTAGGAGGATCCCCTTAACACTTCTGGCCCCCAACTACAAGATTAGTAACCAATAACTTATTTCTGGTAACTAAAAGAATTAGTATTAGGAAAAGAAAATCTATGCTCATCTCTTTCTGCATTCAAAAGCAGAAACCAAGAATTTACATGAACACTTCAGGTGCCAATGAAGAAAAGAGTAAGTACAAGAATCTTCCCAAGGTTCTTTTGCAAAAGAAAATTAAGACATAGGTTTTACTCACCAGAGAAACTACTAATGTGAACAGCCAAGCATAAATAAAAAAATAGTCACCACCGATTTTAATAATGTACAGTAAAAGTGAAGACACAGGCAATAAAATACACTGGGTTACAACAAATTTCTTGACTGCGTCTTTCATGAAGAATCCCAGTGTCTGAAAATAAAAGAAATCATCACAAGAAACTGAAACAATGCTTTTAAAATAGTGAGTAACTAAATACAAATGACATTATTCAAGCAATTTATCTTGAAATTTATATTATAAACTCAGTTAAATGTTAATGGCTGAAGATTTTAACTAGACATTAGTGCTAGTAGAGCTTATGACCAAGACTTTATGATCTTTACCATATCTGCAGTTCCTTCTCTCAATTAATTCATGCTCTAAAATAGCAAATTATTCTTAAATTAGAACCAGCAAACACAAAGCGTCTTCGCATTTAAAAGTGATATCTGCATGCTCTACTTACCTGTTGATTGAAACCATGTCTTTCTTCTATAACGAAAGTATTATAAAGACTCCATGGCAAGCCAGTCAGTGCACTGAAAAGTGTAGCCAACAGCAGAAACATCAAGGACTGAGTGATCTAAACATAGGGAAGAAAAAGTAGTCTTCAGATTACATATAATGCATCCTTAAACAAGAATCCTTAGTGAAAAAGAAAAAACGCAAAAAAAAAAAAAAAAGAAAGAAATAAAAAAGAATCCTTAGTGACAAATCAACAAGTATTTGTTTAATGTTTACTATGTCAAAAAATATATTTTTGGTTTTTTAGATAGTACCAGATCTCAAATATATCTCACAAACTTATTACAAGAAAAGATGTATAAGACAATTCCTCTTTAATTACACAGGTACTCTATAAAGTTGTCTGATGTCAAAATAACCCAAGTGCAGCATTACCCAGCAACCAGAAAAACCTTAGCAGCTTGCTGTCTACCATCAATCCACACCCCCCCCCCCACCAAAGTTTAAAAGTACAATAGTCGCTCCTTTCAGAGAACCCAACCTTGGACATCTCTCTTGGTGTCATCTTGTGCTTAAAGCCCCTAATAAAACTTGTCTGAGAAATATGTCTCATAAAATTTCCAATGTATGATAGCTCAAGAACCCAAGGGCCAATTACATTACTGATATCTTTATCTCTATCAATAGATATAGATCTATTCCTTCATTGGTGTGATACTATATATGTATATATGTATATTTACTATACATATATAGTATATACACTATATATTCCATGAATTAATGGGAGTGGAATGTCTGGTGGCAAAAGGTTATAACCTCTAAAAGATTTTAACATTATTATTAATTGTCCTTATTAAAATAATATTTTATATTTTTAAATAAATTAGATCACCATGAGATACACAGGAATTTACTAAAACTTTTGCTAGCTACTCTTTGTATCAAAAATTTTTTGACAAGGAGTTTAATCACATGCACTGGTGCTGGTACCTACTCCCTACTCAGTGCTTGGGACTTTCCCTTGACAGTGACTAGGGGACCATGCAGTACCAGGAATAATCTGGGGCTCCAGATACATAGAGTACCAGATTATCCACCAGAAGAATTATATTAAATTTTTGTGTGTATGGTATATCAAGCATATATTGCACTAAATTTTATTCTGTCAAAATAAGACTGTTTTCTATAACTTACCAATTCTGACCAATTATTCTTAACTCCCAAAATATCAGGTATAATAGGCCAAGATATGGGCCCAGAGAGATAGCACAGCGGCATTTGCCTTGCAAGCAACTGATCCAGGACCAAAGGTGGTTGGTTCGAATCCCGGTGTCCCATATGGTCCCCCATGCCTGCCAGGAGTTATTTCTGAGCAGCCAGCCAGGAGTAACCCCTGAGCAACGCCGGGTGTGGCCCAAAAACCAAAAAAAAAAAAAGGCCAAGATAAGCAAATCTCTAGGTATTTCTTTCTTTTTTTTCTTTTTGATTTTTTATTTTTGTGCCACACCTGGCAGCACTCAGGGATTACTCCTTGCTCTGCACTCAGAAATCACTACAGGCAGGCTGGGGAACCATATGGGATGGCGGGAATTGAACCTGGGTCCGTCATGAGTTAGCCGCATGCAAGGCAAATAAATGCCCTACCGCTGTGCTATATCTCCAGCCCCTTCTCTATGTATTTCATTGTTGTCTTATTATATTTATTTGGGAGGAAGTGGTTCTTGGGAGCCAACAAACCAAGCCTAGAAATTCTTAGGCCAAGTGTCGGGGATCAAAGTCTAGGTCTTGCATATGCAAAGAATGTGCTCTACCCCTTGGAGATATCTCCTTTGCTCCTTCCCTATTATTTTAAAATATATTTCACTGTCAATATGAATTTCTATTTTCATGTATTCAATGATCGTGTAAATTTCTGCCTCTATATATTTCTGCCTTTGACCAATTATTTTGTTAAGGTACTGAGTTTTTTTTTCCCTAAAATTTAGTTTCTCAAACTGTGGGTCACATGGTCCATAGAGTTTTGAATATTTGTTCTTTTTTTTTTTTATTAATTTTATTGATTGGTTGTTGGGCCATACCCAGCGATGCTCAGGGGGTACTTCTGGCTCTGTGCTCAGAAAACTCCCCTGGCAGGCTGGGGGATCATATGGGTGCTGGAATCGAACCAGGTCCCTCCCAGGTGGGCCGCACACAAGACAAATGCCCTACCGCTGTACTATCTCTCTGGCCCCTTGAGTATTTGTTTTAAAATAAATTTTGGAGTAGCAAATGGGTACTATGGATTAAATCTGGGCCGGCTGTAAGGCAAGTGCCTACCCATTCACTGTACCAGTCTCCAGCCCAGCAAGTAGTAAAGTTATAGAAGCCCTATTCTAAAAAAGTCTTTCTGCAAAGATTTCTTTAGGAAGACAGCTGAGTGCATGCCTGGCATGCTGGAGGCCCTTAGGATCCCTGGCACATGTGGCATTGCAGATCCTACCCCAGCTGGAGCAGGGCAGAATAGCACCAGGTCAAGCATCAACAGGGATTAGCCCCCAGGCCCTGCAGCACCACTAGGTAGAGCCTTTTTTTGGGGGGGGGGGGGGGTTTGGGTTACATCCAGCGATGCAAGAGGTTGTACTCCTGGCTCTGTGCTCAGAAATCACTCCTGGCAGGCAAGGGAAACCATATGGGATGCCAGGAATTGAACCACTATTGGTCCTTGGTCATCTGCATGCAAGGCAAATGCCCTACCGCCGTGCTACCTTTCCGGCCCCCCTTACTTGGGGAGGTTACACCCAGTGACGCTCAGGGATTACTCCTGACTATGGGCTCAGAAATCACTCCTGGCTTGGGGGACCATATGGGAGCGATTTCTGAGCCCACAGTCAGGATTGGACCATGGTTCAATCCCCCACCATCAGCATGCAAGACAAATGCCCTACCACTTGCACCACCACTCCGGTCCCTAACGCCTTATTTTTTTTAAGACATTTTGAGTCTGGCCCTCAGAGTGTTTTACACCTAGAACTGTGAACACCACAGCAAAGTGCTATGACCCCTAGTCACTGCAGAAACAAAACAGAGAGGGGGAGGAGGAAAAATAAAAAAGGACAACAAAGGGTACCTTGAGATATGACTCAGCACTAGAGTACCTGACTTGCATGCTAGAGGTATTGAATTTGGAGCATGAGTCCCAGTGCTGCTCCATGTCACTGAGTATAATCTCCAATTCACAGGATAGGTCTGGCAAAATAGCTCATTTGCCCCCACCCTGCACCCAGTGTTTTTGGGTCACATCTGACATCTGACACATCTGACAGGGGTCATTCACAAAGGTGCTCCAGGGGCTATATGTTTGATCCATATGCCAAAGGATGAACCAAGGGCTCTATTATGCAAAGTAGATGCTGTGGCCCACTAAGCTATCTCTCCAACCCCTGGCACAACTTCTTCAACCTTATTCCTCTCTCCACCACCCAAGGGCAGTAAAGTATGCAGGCACCACACCAAGAATGCAACCCCTGCATACTGCTTTCTAAAAATAAAGTTCCGCATAAATTGGCAGGAAGAGATTCCTAAAATTGTTGCGAACACTACTAAATATAAAATTTATTTCTCAATAATAAATAAAATATGCCCCATTAAGTTAAGTAAAATCACATAATGCACCAAGCTGCATTCATCCTATAAACAGTGTCTGTTCTGGGCTGGCAGTTCTAGGCACTGATAACACAACAATGAAGAAAATATCCAAGGTCTTTGTCCCTTGAAGAACTTAAATTTTTTTTAAAAAAATAAGCAACAACTTAAAATTCTTGTGGTAAAACATGTGATTTGCACATTAGAGACCATGACTCCTCCCAAAAGAAAAAACGTTTAATAAGTTGTTGTGTGGCCGGAGAGATAGCAGAGCAATAGAGCATTTGCCTTGCATGCGGCTGACCCAGGAGGAACCCAATTACCCAGTTCCATTCCTGGCATCCCATATGAGCTCCAAGCCTGCTAGGGGCGATCTCTGAGTGCAGAGCCAGGAGTAACCAATGAGCACTGCTGGGTGTGGCCCAAAAAACCAATCAATCAATCAATCAATAAAGTTGAAAAAAATAAAATAAAAATTTGTTATGATTGGTGAAGGAAAATGTGCATTCGGGTGAAGAGATGGGTTTGGAACATTGACTGAATTCAATAGCAAACAATTTTGTAACTGTGCATCTCATGAGGTTTCAATTAAAGAAAATTTTTAAGTTCTTGTCAGGGAGATAATAAGTAAATTAATTAACAAATGAGATAATTTTGTATGGTGGTAGAAGCCTTTATAAAGACAATAAAATATGGCAAGAGTATTTCACTTGTATCAGAGAAGACCTCTCTAATAAAAGGTGACATAAGATCAGAAGTGACTAAGGAAGCAGTCATAATGTTTATATAAAAGTAAGGTTACTTTCTGAAACAAGTGTTTTTGAAACAATAGGGTATATATATAACCTGCCTTATGAGTTAAGATACACAAGATCCTTCTCACAGGAAGAAGCGGTTGTATAAACTGGATGTGGTCTTCTGCCATTTCTACAGAAGGCTACACCATTTCTCCACTCATCACTGCAGAGACTCCGATCCACCAAACACTCCAGGTACACTGGATTTATGGCTGACATCTCTAGGGACTTTAGAGCCAGGCCAGGCTGCCTCTCCCCCTTACCTCTGCACTTCAAGAAGTCCTTGGCAGCCACATCCAGAATCCAGAGCCTTCTGCCATGTCTGTATAAGCAGCCAATGCCACAGACTCATATAACTCTCTAAAGAGAGGCCCAACTAGCAGGAAAAACTCATGGACACACCAGACTCGCAGCTAATCACACGAAGGCCCTTCAGAAGGTCCCTATGAACTACTGCTGTCACCATCTGAGCTCATAAGCCCAGCGCTGCAGATCCTCAAATTTGCCTCCATATTCTTATTTCCCAGTAGTACTATAGAAAATAATAAGTAAATTAGTAAATAAAAGAGATAGCATGGAGGTAAGGCGTTTGCCTTTCATGCAGGTCATCAGTTGGAATCCGGCTTCCCATATGGTCCCCCGTGCCTGCCAGGAGCAATTTCTGAGCATGGAGCCAGGAGTTTCCCCTGAGCACAGCTGGGTGTGACCCAAAAACCACAAAAAAAAATAAAAATAAAAATAAAAAAATAAAACATTCCTTGAGGGGGGGTTGAGAAACTGATAATCTGATAAACTGATAAAAGGGTGGAGGGAATGGTGGTGAAATACTGAATGCCAAAAATAACTATAATGAACAATTCTATAAACCATAGTGTGTAAAACAAATTGGAAGAAATAACAAACCTGGATGCTTTGTAAGAATATACAGAAAAGGGACATAGGATAGGATAAGCTAAATAAAAGCTAATTAAGGTAGGGCCCAACGTAGGGCCAGAGAAATAGTATAGCAGTTAAGGTGCTTTCTTATATACAGCTGACACTGGTTTGACCCTGGCACCGCATGTGGTCTTCTAGGCATGGCCAGAAGTGATTCCCAAGTAGAGAACCAGGAGTAAGTTCTGAACACCTTGAGGGGATGGCCTAAACCCACCCCCAAATTAAAAACAAACAAATACAAAAAAGACAAACCGGTTTAAGTAGAGAGATAAGAAATTTCAAATTATGAGGAAGAGATATCAGACTAAGTGTATAGCTGGGAGTGGGCCCCTGAGCAATACTTGGGAGGTCCCCCAAAATAATTCTGGGCCTTATTATAGCAATTAACATTATTCTAACATGGCTTGGTTGAAAAAGACCTGTGCAAAGAAAAAAGACAAATGACTGTAGAAAACAAACAAAAAGCTCTCTATGTAAAGGTTATCAAGAAAAAAACTTGGAAAATATATGCTAAAGAATTACATACCTCATAGTCTGATCCAAAGCCAGCATAGCCACAGAACCGTCCAGAAAGTCTCCAGAGATAAGGGATTCCTCCAAAGAGAAGAATAAGCTATAAAAAAAGCATACTTAGATCACTCTTGAGCAGCAGAAACTCTCATAAAAAATCATGTCATAAAGAAAAAAAGAACAAAATAATTATTGCTAAAAAAACATAGGACTTGAGGCTGAATAGTACAGCAGGTAATGCACTTGCATTGCACACAGCCTACTAGGTTCAATCATATCCCATATGGTCCCCCAAGTATTGCCAGGAGTGATTCCTGAGTGCAGCGCCAGGAGTAACCCCAGAGCAATGCAGGTATGGGCCTCTCCCCTCCCATACATACAAAAAAGACAAGACATGACTGGGGATATGACTGAGCAGCAGAGCACACACCTTGCACACACATGAGGCCCTGGAAAAATGAAAGAAAAATGAGCCATCTCATTTAGAATTAACATCTGGATTCATATAACTATATCTAATAAGACAGTATGAATTTTAGCCTGGTAAAAGGCTTTTAACCTGTGCATTTTATAGGGACCAATTGTATACTTTTAAATTCCATACAGTTATTAAAAAGAAAATGCTTTTGCTCTCCTAGGCATTGCTGGGTGCAATCCCAATAACCCCAGCACCACGAAACCTTTACAGTAGTACTCCACTGCCTTGTTGTAGCACTGAAACATAAGGACTGCACCGCTGAAAGTGTACCCCAGATTCCCAAGCATTGTTGGGGAGGCTCCACCAAAATAAAATTTTTTTTCTAAAAAATCCACCATAACAGCTTTTTAACCAGAACTATACTCAAAAGGTCAAGAAGTTTACCGAAAATCTGATTAACCTTAAAATCTAAAAATCACTGTTTAACTTGCTTTTTAAAAGCTTTCCTTAGGTTGGGGCTTTAGCTGTGTTGGTGATGTAGAGAGTGGTATAGCTACACACCCGAAGCACAGCCTCAACACTAAAAACATGAGACCTATGCTGAAACCACCAAACTTTGTGATGTGCCTGCCAAGGTGCTAGGCAAGGAGTCGTGGCAGGATGAGGAATGAAGATGTATGGAAACACTGGAGGTAGGAGCTGACTCTGATGGTGGGATTTGTGCTGCAATACCATATCTAACACTCAGTTATAATAACTTTTTAAACAAATATTTTGTAAGATTTTTGGGGTTTCTTTTTGTTTGTTTTTGTTTTGGGTTTTTTTTGGGGGGGGAGTTTTCAGGTCACACCCAATAAACAATGCTCAGGGGTTAATTTTGGCTCTGCACTCAGAAATCGCTCCTGGCAGGCCGGGGTACTATATAGGATGCTAGAGATTAAACCCTGGCCAGCTGCGTGCAAGGAGATTAAACCCTGGTCAGCTGCGTGCAAGGCAAAGACCCTACCCACTGTGCTATCAATCTGGCCCCACTAAACCAGCTTTTTAATTAAAAAAAAAACAACAAACTTGGGGTCAGAGAGATAGCACAGCGGTAGGGCATTTGCCTTGCAAGTGACTGACCCAGGACAGATGGTGGTTCAAATCCCAGCATCCCATATGGTCCCTCATGCCTACCAGGAGAAATTTCTGAGCAGAGACCTAGGAGTAACACCTGAATGCAGCAGGGTGTGGCCCCAATTCCAAAAAACAAAAAAACAAAGCAAAACAACTTAATCTCTTCATATGTTTATTCTTTGTAACTAAAACATACAAACCTTCAACCAACACAAAGAGAAATGAATAAGCTTTGTTTTCAAACAGAACAAGATGTCTAAGTAACACAAAATCGCTTCCTAGTGTAGCTAATTCCTCATGTAAAAATTGTGCACACTCATACTGCAGTCCCTAGTTTCAAAAATGGATTCTTCTATGCAATTTTAAAGACTCGGTAAGGCTGAGTTTGAAACATGTTCTTTCATTTATTTGTATTTTCTAGCCACTTAATTTAAGCCATTTAATTTTCTAAATATATTTATTATTCATAAAAGTGAATAACAATACTTCAGCCTGTTGAGACATCAAAGAAATGATAAAAACACAGTAATTAAGAATAACAGGGGCTGGAGAGATAGCATGGAGGTAAGGCGTTTGCCTTTCATGCAGGAGGTCAGTGGTTCGAATCCCAGCATCCCATATGGTCCCCCGTGCCTGCCAGGAGCAATTTCTGAGCATGAAGCCAGGAGTAACCCCTGAGCACTGCCGGGTGTGACCCAAAAACTACCAAAAAAAAAAAAAAAGTGGGGCCGGAGAGATAGCATGGAGGTAAGGCGTTTGCCTTTCATGCAGGAGGTCATTGGTTCAAATCCCGGCGTCCCATATGGTCCCCCGTGCCTGCCAGGAGCAATTTCTGAGCCTGGAGCCAGGAATAACCCCTGAGCACTGCCAGGTGTGACCCAAAAACCACAAAAAAAAAAAAAAAAGAATAACTCTTTGTTGGGACAGTCACTGGAAATTTTTTCTCCTTGTTTTCATATTGATAGTACTGTATGCATATATTTTATATATCCATAATATCCATCTTGTATTGTGACCTTGTATTCTGCCCTACAAAGCTCATTTCTTTTTTTTTTGGGGGGGGGGGGCCACACCCAGCGGTGCTCAGGGGTTACTCCTGGCTGTCTGCTCAGAAATAGCTCCTGGCAGGCACGGGGGACCACATGGGACACCTGGATTCGAACCAACCACCTCTGGTCCTGGATCGGCTGCTTGCAAGGCAAACACCGCTGTGCTATCTCTCTGGGCCCACAAAGCTCATTTCTAATATTTTGCTGCCTCAGTCCCAACCCTTACTTCCCCCCATCTTCCCATGTAGATGCAGCTAATGACATGAAGCTCACCACATAGAGTGATAAGTGCAGTTAGAGAAATAACTACACTGAAAACTATCATAACAATGTGAATGAATGAGGGAAAAAGAAAGCCTGTCTCGAGTACAGGTGTGGGTGGGTGGGGAGTAAGTAGATCTGGGAAATTGGTGGTGGGAATCCTGCACTGGTGAAGGGAGGTGTTCTTTACATGACTGTAATCATACAACTACAATTATATTTATAATCACAGTGTTTAAATAAAGATAATTAAAAAAAAAGAATAACTCTTTCCAATAATGATGATTATGTGACTAGTATTGCCCTTTCACCATAGCCCATTAGTGCTGTTTCTAGTCTGAGCCACAGTACTCTACATCTCATTCTAGATATGTATTCTATTCTCTCCACCTCTGTTTACAATCTCTTGTTTACATGTTGGCAAAACCTAGGAAACTGAAAATATTCTTCCTGTCATTTAATAATGACCCTACAGGGATTAGTCAAAGGATCTAAATTCATCACGTAACATTAGAGTGAGTTCAGGGGGTTGGGGCACATGTGTTGCATGTAGCTAGCTGATCTATGTTCAACTCAGGTTCAATCACTGACACTGCTTCCAATGAGAGAGTGAAGGTGATAAAGGTTGTGGGAGGAGGGATACCCCAGACAGAAAGAGCAGCAGGTGAAAAAACTAAAGTCAAGGATCCAAAGAGACAGTGCAGGGTGTAGGACACTTGCTTTGTCAAGACTGGCCAGTTTAATCCCTTGAACACTGCCAGGAGTGATTCCTGAGCACAGAACCAAGGGAACTCCTGGCAATGCTGGGGATGGCCTCAAAACAAAACAACAACAAAAAGACTGAGTCATAATAAACAATGCAAGGTTTGAGTTGAGCAAAAGAGAACAGGAAAAGACCTGGGGAAAGAAACAAAAAAGACTGGGTAAGTAAGGGTCCTCACAGACACTAAGAAAAGGAAGTCTTATGCCACTCCCAAGAAGAATCAGCTTAAGAGACAGGAGGTTATACTGGCTGCCCTGAAATACTATGAAATGGATAGGAACATCAGTCGCTTTTGCAAGGAATTCCCTTCATATGAATTCCCCAATCCTGGAAAAAAAAAAAAAAGACAAGTAGGGACTGTACAAGAACAACTTAGATAATTTACAAGGAAGTAGAGGGTAGCTCAAGGGACTAAGCACATGCTTTGCAAGCAGGAAGAACAGGTTCAATCCTGAATCACATAAAACCAGGGAGCTCTCCAAAACACCAAGCAAGTCAGAACTCAGAAAAAGAAAAAAGAATAACTTACAGCTTTAATGTGCTTTACACATTGGGTCTCAAATTCTATAGTTTTCAATTGATTAAACAATTACTTTTCTACCTTTTTTACCCCACATGCATTAATATCAACAGCAACTGTTTTAAAAAAAATTTTAGCCTAGAGGCTGGCGTGGTGGCGCTAGAGTTAAGATGCCTGCCTTGCCTAAGCTAGCCTAGGACGGACCGTGGTTCGATCCCCCGGTCCCCCAAGCCAGGAGCGATTTCTGAGCGCATAGCCAGGAGTAACCCCTGAGCATTACTGGTTGTGGCCCAAAAATCAAAAAAAAAAAAAAAAAATATTAGCCCAGAGCAATAGCACAGCAGGGAGGGCACCTCTTATGGTCCCCTGAGCACCACCACAAATAATCCCTGAGCACAGAGCCAGGAGTAACCCCTGAGCACTGCTGGTGTGATCCAAAAAACAAAACAAAACAAAATTACCAAAAAGATTTGTTGGACTGGAGAGAAGGCTCAACAGGCTGAGTATATGCATTGCATGCAGGAGGCCCAAGTTTACTCTCCCCAGCACCTCATCTGATCCTCTAACTACTGCGAGGAGCAACACACACACAGAGTAGGGATTAGCCCCAGAACATTGTCAGATGTGACGCAAAAATGAAAAGACAAACAAACAAAAAAGATCAGTAGGTATGACATCATCTCTTGTGCCACAAAAATATGAAACTATACAGTGGACAGGGTGCCTGCCTTGCATGTAGTCAACCTGAATTTGATCCCTGGTACCATATATGGTCCCCCACGTTGCCTAGGAATGATTACTGAGCACAGAGACAGGAGTAAACCCTAAGCACTGCTGAGTGTTGTGAGTGTGTACACATGCACACACAATATGACAACATTAAACATAATAAAACAAATACAGGGGCTGGAGAGATCGCATGAAGGTAAGGCGTTTGCCTTTCATGCAGAAGGTCATCAGTTCGAATCCCGGCGTCCCAAGTGTCCTCCGTGACTGCCAGGAGCAATTTCTGAGCATGGAGCCAGGAGTTTCCCTTGAGCACGCGCGCGCCATGCGCATGCGCGCGCACACACACACACACACACACACACACACACACATACAGCAAATAAAACAAATACATTGTTTCCCTGATACATACCTTCATACATACATTAAGCTGATATATCATTTTCAAAGAGGAAATTACTCACCGTGCCTTCAATCTCTGAATAGAATCCAGACCAGAAACTGAAAGTACTTTTATCCAGCTGATACAGTCGAGATTTCTCAAATGTTTCTGAATCCATAATCTGTTCTAATTCTGGTGGCACATGAGTTGTTGTTTTATATATCCTTCTCTGAAATATTTAGAAGAAAACACTTTAATGACATAAATCAATTTTTATTAAAATTGTCATTTATGATAAAACACTGCACGGCTAGACTTTTTGGATTGTTTTTGTTTTTGCAATACAAACATGTACAAACGTGTGTCAGAATGCTCTACAACTAAGTCACCTGCTGAGCCATAAACATAATGTAGCCTACAGCAGAGGCTCCACATACCAGGCAAAGCTCAGGGATTACTCCTGATCTAGACTCAGGATCACTCCTGGTGGGATCAGGAGACCATATGGGATACCGGGGATCAAACTTGAGTCTGTCATATACAAGGTAAGTGTACTACCCACTGTACTATCGCTCCAGCCACTCCCTATTGCCCTTGAAACTATTGTAACTCCCTGGATCATGCCAGCACCTGCCCACCCCAGGAGATGATATTGTCCATTTTGGGAAACACTGGTTTAGAGCATTACCTTGTCATTTAAGCCTATTGGATTTTCATTATACATATACAAATATTGCACTTGACCAACTACACTGGCAAATTAAAGCTGATGTAGGAAAGTAAAAACAAAACAAGATCATCTAAGGTAGGCTGAAATGTAAAACTAAAGTCAGGGTCCCAGAGGGTAGGGTGCTTGTCTTGCAATTGGTCAAGAGGGATTTGATTCCTTCATCCCAGATCCCTACCAGGAATAATCCCTGAGAGGAGTCAGGATATGGCTGAGCACCGAACACCAGTGGATATGGTCCCAAAACAAAAATTAAATAAAAATGAGATAAAGTCAGGGGTCCAGAGAGATTCTTCAAAGTGTTGAAGTGCAAGCATGCAAGCACAGCTGGCCCCAAGCAGCAGCACAGGATGACCACTGTGCAGAGGAGTATTTCGGGGAGAGGTCAGTTCCCTCCCCAATCCCTGGAAGTCTCCCCACCTCCCTCCTAGAAAGTCACTGACTTGTCATAACTTTAGTTTGTAAAGCTAAATTTAAATATCACAAAAGGCACTACAATCCCAGGTATAATCTCTACCTTATAGTTAAAAAAAATCATGGAAAGGAGAGGAAGCAAATATTCTAGTGTAACAGATGTCTTCATTAAATTTGGTCCAGAAGCCAGATCAAGGATAATTAACAAGTGACAGATATAGACATATCGGGTCTACAAGAAAAATATGACTGCCATTATACTAAATTCAGCCCATAGGATTAGGCAATCCATATGGTCCCCTAATACAGTAAACAGGTATCAAATAATAATGGAGAAGCAGCTTCTACAATAGTTTTACACAAATGGTTTTTCTTGTGTTACTCTACAACTACAACCCTCAATAAAAGGCATAAGATTAAAGATTCAATAAAAAGACATTTACAAAGATAGTTATTGTAGCAAAACAACTTCTTCTCCTTTTCCTTCTTCACACCAGCAGTGTTCAAGGATTACTACTGGTAGGACTTGGGGAACCATAATAGGATGTCGGGAATTGAACCAAATGCCTTCCCTACCAGCTATACTATCACTCCAGCCCCCAGCCAGAAATGAAAGATGAGAGGCTGAAGATTACAGTTCTTGACTTGCACACAGCCAACCTGAGTATGACTCCATATAGTCGCCCGAGCCAGTACTGAACCCTGAGTACGAAGCCAGAAATAAGCCCTGAGCATCACCGGTGTGTCCCAAAACCAAACAAAATAAATTGAAAAAATTTTAAAGACAAATCTAACTTAGACAACGCAATCTGTGTTGAAGTAAAAGATATGCCCTAGGCTTATAAGATACCGCAGTAATGAAGGTATCCAAAGAAATGTGTTAGACAACCAAGTACTGTATCACTAACACTTCGTTGAGTATCATGGATTAAATGATGAGAAAAAGACATTGTGAAAAATTTAAATTTTCATGCAAAATTTCATATAGAAGAACCAGAGCAATAGTACAGCAGTGCCTGCTGTGTACATGGTGGACCCAGGTCCGATCCCCATATCCTATATGGTCCCCCAGCAGTGATCCCTGCCTGAGTATACAGCCAGGAGTACACATACTCTGAGAATGGCCGGGTATGGCTCAAAAATAAAAATGCATATGGAATGTCAACTGCGAGACGAAATTTGCAGAGGAAAAAGACTAATTCTGGGGGGGAAAAAAGGGGGGGGAGGTTTTGCAACAGTTAAAAAAGGCAAAGGTTTTCGTAACTACCAAGGTTATGACTCAATTCGGTGAGAAAGGCGAATAGGTAAAACAACAAACAACGAGTCTGCAATAAAACGACCAACCCAATTGAAAACTGCTCTTCCTTTACACGCTCAGATCGCTAATCCATTCGCTATGAAAAGTCACAAATTTAGGATGTATTAAGTAACCTTTCCTTCCTCTTTTACTGCTCTAAGTTTTGAAGCAAACAAATACTAAAAAAAAAAAAAAAAAAAAAAAAAAAAAAAGATGGGGCCGGAGAGATAGCATGGAGGTAAGGCGTTAGCCTTTCATGCAGAAGGTCGGTGGTTCGAATCCCGGCATCCCATATGGTCCCCTGTGCCTGCCAGGAGCAATTTCTGAGCATAGAGCCAGGAGTAACCCCTGAGCGCTGCCGGGTGTGACCCAAAAGCCAAAAGTCAAAAAAAAAAAAAAATAACGGTTTTAAGAAAAACAAAATACTGGGAATGGGCATTGTAGAATTTTAAGAGGAAAAAAGAAAAGGTGGAGTGCGGGTCGAAAGGTTGAGCAATCTTACTTTCTCAGAAATGGGGCCAGAGAGATAGCAAGGAGGTAGAGCATTTGCCTTGCATGCAGGACGATGATTCGAATGCCGGCATCCCATATGGTCCCCCCCTTGAGCCTGCCAGGAGCGATTCCTGAGCTTAGAGGCAGGAGGATCCCCTGAGCGCTGCCGGGTGTGACCCCCCAAAATAGGAGGAGTTCCTAAGCCCCTCCAGCCCCTCGTGGATGAATCATGACAATCCAAAGGTCGTGGAATAAAGAAAGTGATTTCAAAATGTGTCCTCTTCCTCTTGCAGGCTGATGCTAATGGAGATGATAATGAAGATAATGGGGGGAGCCAGATGGGGCCCCCAAAACCCTACTGGAAGTTGGGGGGGGACTACCCAGCCTTTCCCTAGGGCCTAACCGGCACGAGCCCCAAGCCCCGGCCTCGAGCCACGTCCCCGATCGCCCCACGGCCGAGCCAGCCCAGCAGGGAGCGGGGATGGAGGCAGATGCGGGGCCGGCGGCATCCACTCCCGCAGTTCGGGCTCCAGGGCGCGGCGGGCCTGGGGCTGGCTGGCCGGGGCCGGGGTGTCGGGGCCGGGCTCACCTGCCGCAGCGCCAGGAAGGTCTCCCAGAGATACACGGCCCAAGAGAAGAGCAGCACGGCGCCGAAGATGCGCTTCTCTGCCGGCAGCTCCCACAGCGCCTCCAGCGACGCCCACGTCCCCATGGCCACCGTGCGGCCCGGTGCTCGGCGTGCTCGCTCGCGAGTCCCCCTGCGGAGTGTCACAGCGATCTCCTTCCCTCCCGAGCTCGCCCGCACCTCACTCCCGCCCCCATGCCACTCTCTCCAGGCACACGGAGCACGGACGGACGGACGGGAACCTCCCCGGACCGGCGCCCCCTAGGGCTGCCGCAGGGTGACCGGAAGAGGGACTCGCCCCGCCCACCCACTTCCGGTCCAACGGGCCGCAGCAGTCCGGAAATCTACTTACGGCTTCCGGTCCGCCCACCACTTTCGGTCAGCCAGGAAACGCCAGCCCGGGAATCTAGTTCCGGCTTCCGGTACCGCCCATCCACCTCCGGTCGTCCGCGAGTCCGGAAATCTAGTTCCGGCTTCCGGCAAGTCTCTTGTCTTGCACCGCGGCAGAGTCCCGTCGCTTCAGTATTCTTCTCCTGACCCTCCTTTTTTTTAGGGGACCACACCCGGCGGCGTTCCGGGGGTTACCACCTGTCACTGCGCTTAGAAATCACTCCTAGCAACCTTAGGGGATCCGATGGGAGGCCGGGAATCGAACCTGTGTCGACTGCGTGCAAGGCAAAGGCTCTCTCTTCCCGCTGCGCTATCGCTCCGGCCCCGCCACGCTGCCTTGTTGCTGAAGGTTCCGGCTTCTCCCCTAGCTAGACCTAGCAGGCTGCTCGGAAGAGCCCTAGGCATTGGAGCCTCACGGCTGTTGCAGCCTGAAAAGCTGGATGGAAGGGCTCTTAGTTGGTCACTGAGCACTGCGCTGGAAGTAGCCCGGCACCGCGTGGTGTGATCCCCTTTCTAGACTCCTCTCCCCCCCCCCCAAAGTGGCATTAGCCATCCCTCTACTTTAGAGGGATGCCCTCACAAGCTTGTACCCTCTGCGATGATTCCCGTAGTAGGACTTGACCGCTGCCTGGGAAGAAGGGCCTATTTGGCAGGCTCTAAAACTCATCCCTTGATAGTCATCCTTTAATAATATGCTATTTATACAGTGGTCATGGAACTCCTGGAATGAAAGCATTTTAAGGGCAGCATGTTTACCTGTATTTGGGGTGCTTGCATGTTAGATTGTGCAGAATGATGAGGATTTTATTTGATCTGACTTCTTTCACCTCCAGTGAAGGCTGAGACATTTTGCCTGGAAATGAAGCTCCTGTCATTTAGGTATGGGGCCCTACTTTCGCTCCCCAGCACAGCAGATGATGACAGGGACATTGATGGTGATAAAGTGTGCTCTGGAGCAAAGCAAGGAAAAAACTTACCTGAAATGAAGGAACCTTACATTAGAGACAACCTTGTTTCAAAACTCGGTGCTATGTCTCCCTTAGAAGTGAAAAGATGGGGCCGGAGAGAGAGCACAGTGGTAGAGCTTTTGCCTTGCAAGCAGCTGACCCAGGAAGGACCTAAGTTCGATCCTGGCATCCCATATGGTCCCCAGAGCCTGCCAGAAGCGATTTCTGAGCACAGAGCCAGAAGTAACCCCTGAGCGCCCAAAACAAAAATAAATAAATAAAACAAAAAGAAGTGAAAAGGTGCACATTTGACTCGAAAGTGAAAATTTATCTGATTAAAAGCGAGTCTGAGAGGGGGGTTCTGGTTATGACTGTAACCCAAATATGATCATGTTACTTAAATAAAAAATATATTTAAAAAAAAACTATTACAAAGCAAAAAAAAAAAAGAAAAACGAGTCTGATTTGGCAAGTTGATTTGACAAAGAGTTGCTAATTTTCATCGTTTACACTAAATCGCAGCAGCAATTAAAATATATTTTGGGGGCCGGCAAAGTGGCACTAGAGGTAAGGTGTCTGCCTTGCAAGCGCTGGCCAAGGATAGGACCACGGTTGGATCCCCCGACGTCCCATATGGTCTCCCCAAGCCAGGGGCAATTTCTGAGCGCTTAGCCAGGAGTAACTCCTGAGCATCAAACGGGTGTGTTCCGAAAAAAGAAGAAAAAGAACAAATATTTTGGACTAAGAAGGTAGCTCAGTGTGCTGTTTATGTTTTGCATGCATGACACCTAGTTTCAATCGCTGACACTACATAGAATAAGAGATAGATTAAATGTATTTAATTAGGGGCCGAAGAGATAGCACAGCAGTGTTTGCCTTGCAAGCAGCTGATCCAGGACCTAAGGTGGTTGGTTCGAATCCCAGCGTCCCATATGGTCCTCCATACTTGCCAGAAGCTATTTCTGAGCAGACAGCGAGGAGTAACCCCTGAGTGTGGGTGACCATGCATCCCACATGTTCAATGGAACTCTGGATGAATTTTCCACCGCCTGCCTGATAGCCACAAAGTTTGCATAGCCCCGAGCCAACAGGAAACTCTGCAAATAAATTTAGCTCAGCACACAGAATCTGGCTTAACCAGATTCCTTAACCTTTCCATGGAATCTGTTTTTGTGCCTGCTCTCAAGCATGTAGTTATAGATATGTTTTTGTAAAGTTTAAATTGTGATCCTTATTGCTTGCACAAAAGAAAGATCTAAATGGAAAATAGGCTAAACAAAAAATTGTATTTGCGTAAATATCAATTAGCTATTTGTTTAAGAATTTGCTTCCCCTCCCCTCATCCTGCCAGGTTCCTCCTTATCCTTCCCGCCATCAAAATGTGTATGTGCAGTATGCGCACTAAACCAAAAAAGGAATTTATGCTCCCATTGGTTAAAATTGTTGTACTTGTACAAATCTGATTGGTTTATGTTTCAATTCTATGTTACTACTCCTCCCACTGGAGCAGGGCATAAAAACCCTGCTCTCCCCTTAATAAAGTCTCTCGACTGGCACATGTCACCTTGAGCCCTTTACTAACTTCTACAGCTTAATTTTTTAGGTGTTCACAAAAGAGCTTAACACTCGCGAATTATTTGTAGTTGCCTTCTGCCTTCTGTCCTGGTTGAGAGAAAGCTGCTGGCCGGAATTCTCTCCCAGTAAAGGGCAGGAGCAGAGGCAATTGCACCTGAGCATTGCCGGGTGTGGCCCCAAAACCAAAAATAAATAAATAAATGTATTTAATTTATAGTGATATTATAATGCTGAAAATGTGTTGAAGTAAATCACCTTCTCAAACTTTCCGTAAATGAGGAGTCATTGGTATAATTAAAAGTCCTTAAAGTGGGGCCAGAGCGATAGCACAGCGGTAGGGCATTTGCCTTGCCTACAGCTGACCCAGGACAGACCTGGATTTGATCCCCAGCGTCCCATACAGTCCCCCAAGCCAGGAACAATTTCTTTTTTTTTTCCTTTAGATTTTGGGGGTCACACCTGGCAGCGCTTATGGGTTACTCCTGGCTCTGTGCTCAGAAATCTCTCCTGGCAGGCACGGGGGACCATATGGGATGCCAGAATTCGAACCACCGCCCATCCTGGTTTGGCTGTGTGCAAGGCCAACAAACGCCTTACCGCTGTGCTATCTCTCCGCCCCCCCCCCCGTAGCTATTTCTGAGCACAGAGCCAGAAGTAACCCCTAAAAGTCACCAGGTGTGACCCTAAAACAAAACAAAAAATCCTTAAGGAGAGGGGAAGTTCCTTGAAAAAATAGAGGACTCTAATAATTAACTAATGAATTTTTTGGCTAGCTAAATGCCTTTTCCCTTCCTCTGCTTTAAATAAAATTTATAGTGATTCAAACTGAACTGTCCACTGATGAAGGAACATAATTTGGTTTTTGGCATGTAATTCAGAAGGAAATGACAGTATTGTAATTCGTATAATAAGATGACAATTATCTATATTCCCAACTATGTGACTAATGCTCCTAGGCACTCTTTCTGTGAAAAAATTAAAAATTAAACCCTGACAGTTTGCAGAAAGAATTATTACATACATGAATTAATCAGCAAGGGATGCATTTCTAGTAAAATGTTCCTTTCATATGTTATCAGAATATATCATTGTGTCATTTTGAGCTTTACTGAAGATAATTATAGTGACTGCTCATCTCAGAATAATTCTAATAGGCTTCCGGCGGCACTGCTGGCTGGGCTGGTCGCTGCCCTTGGTCCAGGTTGGGGTCGTGGTTGGCGCCTTGGCTGCAGCTTTCACGATGAACATACTCCAGCTTGTACGGGAACACTGGGTGCACATACTTGTCCCTGCGGGATTTGTCTTTGGTTGCTATCTGGACAGAAAGAATGACGAGAAGTACACCGCCTTCCGGAACAAGAGTATGTTGTATAGAAGGGAATTGAGGCCCAATGAAGAATATACCTGGAAGTAAAGGCTGTAGCTGAACTACAGTATGTGCACAATGAGAACACCGAGATAAATTAAAACACATTCACTATAAAAAAAAAAAGAATAATTCTAATAAAGGGGCCAGAGAGATAATACAGCCGGTAGGGCACTTGCCTTGCATGCACCCAACCCAGGTTTTGTTCCAGGCATCCCAGAAAGCCTGCCAGGAGTGATTCCTGAGCTCAGAGCTAGGAGTGAACCCTAAGCACCACAGGGTGTGGCCCCCAAACAAACAATGATAATCCTTATAGAATTACAGAGAATTTTAAAAATCTTACCTGAATTCATATTATATTGGAATAAATGATCAGTAAAAGAATTTTAGGGGTTAGAAGTACAAGGGTTGAAGCAAATGCCTTGCATGAAGCATCACATGGTCCCCCAAGTATCTTTGATGCATGGATTCCCAAGCACTTTGAAGATGGCCTTAGGAATCTCTAGCACCACAGTGTCATCTTGTTGGTTCATTGAACCTTCAGCCTGGTTAGCAAAGAATCATAAGGGGGAAGTCCCAAGGATTCCAGATCAGCACTTGAGAATCCCACCCTTGCCCCCAGATAAAATGTTTCAAACACAAAATATAACATTTGGGCATTTAAGTGGAACAAGGACATTAATATGTTAGGAATGATAGAATAGTGTAGAATTACCTAATGTTAAAGAACTCATTTGTTCAATTTTGTGAGGACGTTTGGGCCACAACTGGTGGTGCTCAGAGGTTACTCTGGCTCTGCACTCATGAAGGATCATATGAGGATCATATGAGGGAGGGATCACATAAGGATCATATGAGATGCCTGGGATTGAACCCCCATGAATGTGAACATTAGAACATTCTTTTTTTTTTTTTTTTTTTTTTGGTTTTTGGTTTTTGGGTCACACCCGGCGGTGCTCAGGGGTTACTCCTGGTTGTCTGCTCAGAAATAGCTCCTGGCCGGGCAGTGGCGCTAGAGGTAAGGTGCCTGCACTAGCCTTGGATGGACCGCGGTTCGATCCCCCGGTGTCCCATATGGTCCCCCAAGCCAGGAGCGACTTCTGAGCACATAGCCAGGAGTAACCCCTGAGCGTCACGGGTGTGGCCCAAAAACCAAAAAAAAAAAAAAAAAAAAAAAAAAGAAATAGCTCCTGGCAGGCACGGGGAACCATATGAGACACCGGGATTTGAACCAACCACCTTTGGTCCTGGATCGGCTGCTTGCAAGGCAAACGCTGCTGTGCTATCTCTCCAGGCCCGAATGTGAACATTCTATCCTCAGTACTATCTCCAGCCACATTTTGTCTAGTTTAAGTGGATAATGGTTTTATTAATCTGGGGAGACCACACCCACTAGTGCTCAGGACTTAAGCCTGGTTTATACTCAGGGACCACTCCTGTAGGGTTTGTGGTACAGTAGGGGATGCCAGAGACAAAATGCAGTGATGGGGATCAAACCCAAGCAAGGAAAGCACCCTACCCATTGAATTCTCTCTCTGACCCTTGTTCAATCTTTTTTTTTTATTTTCTTTGAGGTGGGTGGGGACAGTGGAGAGGAGGCCGGGGAGAAGCCGGGCCTGGGGAGGGGACTGAGTGGGGGCAGGGGGATGGGGAAAAAGGGAAGGGCGGGTCTTTGTTCAATCTTTTTATAGGAGCCACACCTGTTGGAGAGGGGTCATGTAGTGTCAAGCATGTGATTTATCACTTGAACCAATTCTCCCATCCTTTTACTCAATTTTGTGTATATTTTGTGTAAATCTTGTTGTACACGTTTTTAAAAAAAATTCAATGATTTTACTTAAAGTTGTTAATATTTGGGACTGAAGAGATAGCATGGAGGTAAAGTGTTTGCCTTGCATGCTGAAGGGCGGTGGTTCGAATCCTGGCATCCCATATGGTCCCCAAGCCTGCCAGGAGCGATTTCTGAGATTAGAGCCAGGAGGAACCCCTGAGCACTGCTGGGTGTGACCACCCCAAAATAAATAAATTATTAATATTTATAGTTTGTGGGAATTTACCACAGCCCAGAATTTATTTCTTTTTATTTGTTTGGTTTTTGACTGCACCCAGTATTGCTTAGGGTTTACTTCTGGCTCTGCACTCAGAAATAGCTTCTGGCAGACTTGGGAAACCATATGGCAGGGGTCTCAAACTCAATGCCCGTGGGCCGTTTGCGGCCCTCCATACAACATTTTGTGGCCCGCGGTCGGCCTTCAAATATCACAGTATTCGAGATTATTCGCTTACCGAATAATCACAATAAAAATCGCATTAGTAAGAAAAAAATCGCATTAAACATTCGCATACCCCGAGCAGTTCTGTTTGGGGTATGCAAATGTTTAATGCGATTTTTTGCGATTTTTTTCTTACTAATGCAATTTTTTATTGCGAATATTCGGTAAGCGAATAATCGTGAATACTTTGCACCTAGCGCATACGTCATTTCTGCAGCTCCTGCCCACTGTCCCTAAATTATTGGATGCCTAAGGGAAAGAAGGGAGAGAAGTTTATTACAGAATTAGATTTTGTCGTACCTTCGTCATGACTTCATCAAAGCCTAGAGTGAAGAGAAAGATTGATGACGAGCACAGACAATTTCAGGAAAAGTGGGAGACACAGTATTTCTTTGTTGAGCACAGGGGCATCCCCACATGTCTTATTTGCTCAGAGAAAGTTGCAGTGCACAAGGAATACAACTTGAAATGCCATTATTCAACTAAACATGCTGAGGAATGTGCAAAATATAAAGGAAATGAGAGAGCCAAGCGGGTTACCAGTCTTAAAGCATGTCTAATGAGGCAACAAGATTTCTTCAAAAAAGCAACTAAAGAGAATGTTGCATCAGTCGAAGCTAGCTACATGGTTAGTGAGATGATTGCTAAAGCAGGGAAACCATTCACAAAGGAGAGTTTGTTAAAAAAATGCATATTACAGGCTGCAAGTATTATCTGTCCAGAAAAGAAAGGTCAGTTTAGCAAAATCAGCCTGTCTGCCAACACTATGGCAGAGCACATTTCTGACATGTCAAGTGACATTTATCATCAACTGTGTGAGAAAGCCAAATGTTTTGATGCATACTCAGTTGCTCTTGACTAGGGCACAGATATAACAGACACTGCGCAGCTCACAATTTATGTCCGTGGTGTTGATTGCAATTTTGAATTGACAGAGGAGCTGCT
Organism: Suncus etruscus; assembly: GCF_024139225.1. Classification (NCBI taxonomy): domain Eukaryota; kingdom Metazoa; phylum Chordata; class Mammalia; order Eulipotyphla; family Soricidae; genus Suncus; species Suncus etruscus. Next base: position 37,369,990 of record NC_064853.1, read on the forward strand.
CACAATAACTCCAATGCATGTCCAGACCACTGCTAATGAGATATTTCGGAATCTGTGTGATGCCATTGAGAATGCAGGTTTGCATTGGAAGAGGTTTGTTGGAATAATAACCAATGGAGCATCATCGATGACAGGGAGGAAAAATGAACTGGTGGCACTTGTTCAAAAAAAAACTTGAAGAGGAGGGTGTAGAGAAGGCCATTGCTCTTCACTGCATTATCCATCAGCAGGCCCTTTGCAGTAAATGCCTGTCATGTGACAATGTGATGTCTGTTGTTGTGAAATGCATCAACCAAATCAGATCCAGGGGCTTAAAGCACAGGAGGTTCCGTGCTTTTTTAGAGGAAATGGAGTCAGAATATGGAGATGTGCTCTATTTCACCGAGGTACGTTGGCTCAGCAGGGAAAATGTCCTGAAAAGATTTTTTGAGTTGAGAGAAGTGAAAGCCTTCATGGAGAAGGCTGGGAATGCTGTTTCTGAGTTGAGATATCACAAATGGCTCATGGACTTAGCTTTTCTTGTTGACATCACACATAAACTGAATGTACTATACAAGATGTTATAAGGCCTGAGGCAGCTTATCAGTGCTGCCTATGACAACGTGAGAGCATTCTCCACAAAACTTGTGTTATGGAAACCCCAGCTCTCTCAAACAAATCTTTGCCATTTCCCAGCATGCAAGGAACTTGTGGATGCAGGCATACCATTCAGTGGTGAGAAATATGTTGATGCTATTTTTAAGCTAGAGAAGGAATTTGATCACAGATTTGCAGACTTCAAAAAGCACAGAGCCACTTTCCAGATTTTTATGGACCCCTTTTCCTTTGATGTGCAAGATGCCCCTCCTGTGCTTCAAATGGAGCTCATTGACCTGCAATGCAAACTCTGATCTCAAAGCCAAGTTCAGGGAGATTAGTGGAAAAGCAGACATGCATGGGCAATTTTTCAGAGAATTGCCCCCCAGCTTCCCTGAGCTTTCCCGAATGTTCAAGTGCACCATGTGCCTTTTTGGGAGCACATATTTGTGTGAAAAGTTATTCTCTACATTGAACTTCAATAAGTCAAAGTACAGATCTAGACTTAATGGTGATCATCTTCAAGCCTTACTGAGGGTCTCAACTGCTTCCTCTCTAAAGCCAAATGTGGTTCAGATTTGTGAGAAGAAGTGCTGTCAAGTCTCTGGCAGCAAGGAATAGGCAAAAGATGCCATGTTCAGAAGAACTGTTCATGATCTTCACTCAATGTTCTATTCATGTTCAGAAGAATTAATTAAAACTGTTAATAATGACGTTTGAGGACTTTTTTTGTGTGTGTGAAATCCCTCATGTGGCCCTGCCTCACCCTGACTTTGCCTCCTGCGGCCCCCAGGTAAATTGAGTCTGAGACCCTTGGTTTAGAGAGTAAGGCTTCTCTTCTCTATGGTGTGGTGGACATTAGTGTAGGGTAGTTACTTGATTCCATCTAATCTTGAAGAAACTCTCATGCTCTTTCCCCATCTTGCCTTGATTCTCTAAGTATGTAGATTCCATTAATTGACACTTTGGGCATTAGGAGTCTCATCTCAAGAGAATGAATGCTTCAACTGGACTGTATTTTATGGTTTTGGCAAGAATTACACACATATTCTGGGAAACTAAGAACAGAAACAAGGTTGAATTTACCTTTTTCTGCCCCACTGTTCCACTCATACATAGGAACAACCTGTCTGGTTTTTTTTTTTTTTTTGTGTGTGTGTGTGTGTGTGTGGTTTTTGGGTCACACCCGGCAGTGCTCAGGGGTTATTCCTGGCTCCAGGCTCAGAAATTGCTCCTGGCAGGCACGGGGGACTATATGGGACACCAGGATTTGAACCGATGACCTCTTGCATGAAAGGCAGTTTAACCTCCTTACCTCCATGCTATCTCTCTGGCCCCGGAACAACCTGTCTGTTTTATTTTTTATACCTACATCTTTCTATTTCATGCACACTGACAACCAAATCTGAAGTTTCTGTTTAATAAATGCAATGGTCCATTTCCAACAATAGGATGTAATTTTTTCATCATTAAGTCCTCCTTCTGAACTTATGCTAGAGTAGTAACTAAGATAAGATGGTTGTAAAAGAGACTAGAACAATAGCACAGTTGATAGGGCATTTGCCTGCATAGAGCCAGGAGTAACCCCAGTGCCACCAGATGTGGCCAACCCACCCCCCACCCCCCAAAAAAAAGATGATTGGAAAATTGGGGATGGGAGTAACAGAGGGACTGCTTCTCACAACTGGAGAAGCTCAAGATTTACTCCTCGCTCTATGCTTAGGGGGACATTCCTGGCAGTGATGGGGTGACCAAATGAGAATTGGGCAAGAGCCCTACTCCTTGTATGATCTCTCTGCTCCAATGACTGAAATGATTAAAATGTACTCGAATACAGGTTGGGCCACACCCAACAATATTCAAGATATTCCTGGTTTTGTGTTCAAGGATCACGCCTGTTGGGGTTTGGGAGAATGTGATCAAACTTGGGTTCACTACATACAAGGCAACTGCCTTATCTTCTGTACAATCTTTCTGACCTCAAAAATTGTTAAAATTTAGATAGTTCAAACATGTTGGCGATACTGTTTGTTTCCTTCAACAACACAGTTAATTTCTTACCTACATTATCTGATAACACATGTTGTTAACTGGTCTATTAGCCACAACATGAATTCAAGTTGATTTTGAGATAAAGTTAGCCTATCTTGCTATAAATGAAAATCCTTGAATGTATTTTTGGAAATAGCCAGTGCCTCAGCCATGCTGAAGAAATTATTTCCCCAAGGAAACCCTTAATTTTGTTTAACAATTCTATGATGCTTTATCAGCAAGAATATTTTTTCCATTTTAGTGCCTGGAGAGATAGTCTAGGGGCTGGGTGCGTCACAAAAGGCCAGTTGAGCTTCAGTACTCAGCATATATGGTCTCCTGAGCCCTGCTAGGAATGGCTCTTGAGCAAAGAGCCAAGAGTACTACTGGGCATGATCCAACACCCCTCCAAAAAAGCGTATTTCCCATTTTGGGGAATCTGCCTATGTGTTCTCCATTATAGGACAGTTATTATCATTTTCTCAGCAAAGTTGTTTCTTCTCTACCATATACCCATACCCGGTTTTTTGTGGTTTATTTTTTTGCACTGAGCACATATATTGTGAAGTGCCATATTTCACAGGAGCTGCATTTTCATACCAGTTTGCTGCACCGTACCAAAAGTATGATGAAAACAATGCTGAGAGCTGGGAAATTCCTTAGGAAGAAGCCTCTTGGGATCCAGCCATATTTTCTCCTGTTGAACAGTATGGTCAGTTTTTCTCCAGTTATAAATTATTTCATTTAGATGCTGAAATGTAAAGTATTTTAGTCTAATTTGACGTTCATTTATTGTGGCAAAAATAAGCACAATGGGGGCTGGAGCGAATGCACAGTCGTAGGGTGTTTGCCTTGCATGTGGCCAACAGAGAAGGAACCCCGGTTCGATTCCCAGCATCCTATAGGGTCCTCCGTGCCTGCCAGGAGCAATTTCTGAGCATAGAGCCAAGAGTAACCCCGGAGAGCTGCTGGGTGTGACACAAAAACCAAAAAGAAGAAAAAGAAAAGCACAATGCTTGTGCCATATTGTGAGACTGCTGAGGAAACTACTACTGCCATCTAGCCAGTAGGGCATTTTCACAGGGGATGCAATCAACATTGGTGTCTCCTTACCTCTGAAAAACTAGAATTCACATAAGGATAATTCACCTGTTTATTTTTTGGGGGGGGAGTCACACCCGGCTGCACTAAGGGGTTACTCCTGGCTCTCTGCTCAGAAATCGCTCCTGGCAGGCTTGGGGGACCATATGGGATGCCGGGATTCGAACCACCGTTCTTGTGCATGCAAGGCAAATGCCCTACCTCCATGCCATCTCTCTAGCCCCGAATTCACCTGTTTAAATGGTATGATCCTACTCTAGTATAACTCTGTGTATTCTGGCATCACTTGTCTCTTTAGTCTAACACTGATGAAGCACTCCATATTTATAGAGATTATAAAAAATATTTAATACATGGGCTGAAGAGATAGTAGAAGGAGTAAGTTGTTTGCTTCTATGTTATTATCCCAATTCAATCCCTGGCACCACATAAGGTCCCTGAGCACCACCAGAAATGACCACTGAGCACAGAAATAAGCACTGAGCACTACTGGGTATGGCTCCCCAAAACAAAACAAAAATACTTTGTATAGTCTTTGAAAAAAACTGGATAATATAAAAATCTCTTATGTTTGTTTTGTTTTGGGGCCACACCCGGGATGCTCAGGGGTTACTCCTGGCTATGTGCTCAGAAATTGCTCCTGGCTTGGGGACCATATGGGATGCCGGGGGATTGAACTGCAGTCCATCCTAGGCTAGCATGCGCAAGGCAGACACTTTACCGCTTGTGCCACAGCTCTGGCCTATAAAAATCTCTTATGTTTATCTCCAATTTTTTTCCACTTCTGACTAATTCATATAAGGAGAATCCTGGGTCACATTTTTTGGGGGGGTTTTTGGGTCACACCCGGTGCTGCTCAGGGGTTACTCCTGGCTCTGCCCTCAGAAATTGCTCCTGGCTTGGGGGACCATATGGGATGCCGGGGGATCGAACTGAGGTCTGTCCTAGGCTGGTGCAGGCAAGGCAGACACTTTATGCCCTGCACCACCACCCGGCCCCCCTGGGTCACATATTTAAGATAAAAAAACTGTACAAGAAAAAACAACCTGTACAAGAGCCAGTGTCAGAACAATAGTCAGAACATCATCTTCAAACTGCACTTTGTTGCTATTTCTATGATAGGTGATGCAATCTCTTCCACATAGAGCTCAATATCACATCTCTGGCTACTGTCTGATTTTCCCACTCCCATGGATTCCAGGTGGTGAAACTTGCCTTTATGACTTCTTTGGGTTCTGAGTGGACAACACAGTCTTCGTGACATTTTAAGATATCACTTCCTTCTCTATTACCTTATCACACCTGACAGAAGCTGAATCAATAGAGATTCACTCCTTGAAGGATAGTTTTAATATAATTCTTCATCTTTATTGGTACACTACCACCACACATGAGGGAAACGGATTTTCTGAGAGAAACTGAGTCCATTCATTACGTTTCCAATGTAGACGTGAACCCTGAGGTATTTAAAGAGCTCTGGCAGTCAGAGCAGCTGCAGTAGGGCTCTGACGAGCAATGCCTTTTCGTGGTAGGTTTCTGAGAAATAATCATTCCCTCCAGGTCCTTCATTTTGTTTTCCACTGTCTTAAGTTTTTTCAGTATTTTTTCTTGCATGCCCAAGGTCAGGAACAAATGATTACTATTGGCTTGAAGTGGGAGATTAGTCCCATCTGGGTTGGTCAGCAAAACCTGAAAAAATTCTGAGCCCTTCTTATAAAGCTTGTAGAGTGTGATTATGAACAGCAATATATTCTAAAACAAAACAGAAATAAAATATTACTTGTTTGTTTATAGGAAATACCAGGGTACTATGTGCAAAACAAAACAAAAACTTAATAGTAATTATATCTCTCATAGCCTTCTGTTTAATGAAACATCTTCACATCTTTAAAAAAATCTTTTAATCTTGGTTACAAAATAAAGTGGTAGGCAGACCTTGCATTACTATTTTCATTTAATGAGTAAAATTATAATAATACCACTTGCTGAAGTATGTCATAAGGTGGACTCTACCTGGAGTTTCTGTGCTTATGACTGACTTGTGTTTAAAAAGAAACGAGTAAATACTCGTAAAGATACTTTCTAGTTTGAAACCTACCATTGTCCAAGGATGGCAATGATAGAGCCAGAACTGGAATCCAGAAGTTTTGGTTCCCATACATACTCTCAAAACACAGATACATGAAACACTGGATTTTCAGGTTATGAAAAAACAAATTTGGGCCAGGAGTTGTGGCACGGCGGTAATGCATTTGCCTTGCACACAGCTAACCCAGGACGAACCTCATTTCGATCCCTGGCATACTATATGGCCCCCTAAGCCAAGAGTGATTTCTGAGCACATAGCTAGGAGTAGCCCCTGAGTGTCACCAGGTGTGGCCCAAACACCCCCCCCAAAGAAAAAACAAAAATTTTTGTTTTGGTGCCACACCCAGCAGTGTTCAAAGTTCTATGCACAGAAATTACTGCTGGCAGGCCAGAGCGATAGCACAGTGGTAGGATGTTTGCTTTGCATGCGGCTGACCCGGGACAGACCAGTTTCGATCCCCGGCATCCCATATGGTCTCCCAAGCCTGACAGGAGAGGTTTCTGAGCACAGAGCCAGGAGTAACCACTGAGTGCTACTGGGTGTGGCCCCAAAACAAAACAAAACAAAAATTACTCCTGGAAGGCTCCAGGGGAACCATATGGGATGTTGGAGATTGAACCTGGGTCGCTATGTGAAAAGCAAATGCCTTATATGTGGGGGCTGAAGAGATAACATGGAGGTAAAGCCTTGCATGCAGAAGGTTGGTGGTTCAAATTGAGGCATCCCATATGGTCCCTTGTGCCTGCTAGGAGCTATTTCTGAGCGTAGAGCCAGGAGCCAGGAGCAACCCCTGAGCGCTGCCGGGTGTGAGGCAAAAAAAAAACAAACAAACAAAAAAAAAAAACCCTATCTGCTGTGCTACTGCTCTGGTCCCTAGAAAAAATATTTTATGAATGCTGGAGAGATAGTATAGCTGGTAAGGCATTTGCCTTGCAGGCTACTAACCGAGGTTCAATCTCCAGCACTACATATGTTCCCCTGAACCATGCCAGGAGTGAACCCTGAGTGAAGAGTCAGAAGTAAAATTTGCACTCTGCTGGATGTGACCCAAAAACCAAAAATAAAATTTTTAAAGTACTGGGCCCGGAGAGATAGCACAGCGGCGTTTGCCTTGCAAGCAGCCGATCCAGGACCAAAGGTGGTTGGTTCGAATCCCGGTGTCCCATATGGTCCCCCGTGCCTGCCAGGAGCTATTTCTGAGCAGACAGCCAGGAGTAACCCCTGAGCACCGCTGGGTGTGGCCCAAAAACCAAAAAAAAAAAAAAATTTAAAGTACTGAATAGATTTCTACCAAAATAAAGAGAAAAATTGATATTTTATCATTACTATGAGTAATGATTATTAAGTAATGTGTATTATGTTTTATATACACAATACACCATCCTTCCTTCACAACAATCCTGATGGCAACACTGTTAGCAACACCTTTTCATGGGCAAGGATCTAAGATTAGGAGGATAACTGTACTCAGGTTATATTGCAAGTGGTAGAATAAGGGGCTGGTGAGGTGGCGCTTGAGGTAAGGTGTCTGCCTTGCAAGCGCTAGCCAAGGAATGGACCATGGTTTGATCCCCCGGTGTCTCATATGGTCCCCCCAAGCTAGGGGCGATTTCTGAGCACTTAGCCAGGAGTAACCCCTGAGCATCAAACAGGTGTGGCCCCCCGAAAAAAGAAAGATATAAACCCCAGCTTTCCTACTCCAGCATCCATACTACTAACCATTCATGTTACCTCTCCTCTCTCTCTCTCCTCTCTCTCTCTCTCCTCTCCTCTCCTCTCCTCTCTCTCTCTCTCTCCTCTCCTCTCCTCTCCTCTCCTCTCCTCTCCTCTCCTCTCTCTCTCCTCTCTCCCTCTCTCTCTCTCTCTCTCTCTCTCTCTCTCTCTCTCTCTCTCTCTCTCTCTCTCTCTCTCTCTCTCGTTTTTGGGCTACACTCAGCCACACTCTGGGGCTACTCCTGGCTCTACACTCAGAAATAGCCCCCGGCAGGCTCGGGGGACCATCTGGGATGCCAGGATTCGAAACACTGTCCCTCTGCATGCAAGGCAAACGCCTTACCTCCATGCTATCTCTCCGGCCCCGCTACCTCTCTTTCTTGGCTGAGATGTCTACAGGAACATTGGAGCACCTGGATAGACTTAAAATTACTTAGATTTTCCGTCCCTGAGATTATTCTGATTTAACTGCAATGGTTGTGGTCTAGCTCTCATCCATATTACTAGGAATTTATGAAATTTTTTGAAGAATTTTAAACTCTCTCTAGGTCATTCACATTTGAAGCAAAGTTTAGGACCCTTAGGAGAAGATTATGAGTTCATCTTTCTGACTGAGATCAATATGAACCATATGAATAAAATTCATATTCCTTTTATTGTTTTGGAGCCACACCCAACAGCATACAGGGGTTACTCCCGGCTCTGGGCTCAGAAATCACTCCTGGCCGACTCAGGGGACCAAATGGTATAATGGATTTCAAACCCAGGCCCATTCCAGGTCAGCTATATGCAAGGCAAATGCCCTACCCCTGTGTTATTGCTCCAGCTCCTGAATAAAATTTATATTCTTCTATTAGCTAATTCAAATGTACATCTATGGTATGTATACACACACTTAAGTCAGTTATTGATATAAAAAGTTTTGAAGACTTGAATTTAGAATCATAAAAGTTCACTTAGAATTTCAGATTTCTCACTTTTTCAATGAATGTCAATTTAGGAAGATTACCATATTTACCTAAAAGTGGAGGAGAGGGTTTTGAGATGTTAAGAGATTGCATGTGACCCTAATTATTTAATATTAGTGACAAGTAAAAACAAGTACTTTAGGGCCTGGAGAGATAGCACAGTGGCGTTTGCCTTGCAAGCAGCCGATCCAGGACCAAAGGTGGTTGGTTCGAATCCCAGTGTCCCACATGGTCCCCTGTGCCTGCCAGGAGCTATTTCTGAGCAGACAGCCAGGAGTAATCCCTGAGCACCTTCGGGTGTGGCCCAAAAACAAAACAAAACAAAACAAACAAACAAACAAAAAAACCCAAGTACTTTAGATAGAATCTGAAATTAATTTCTTTCAGCATTTTCACATAAACTGATCATTGTTTAAGACAGTCCTATTTAGGGGCCGGAGAAATAGCATAAAGGTAAGGTGTTTGCCTTGTATGCAGAAGGTCAGTGGTTCGAATCCCGGCATCCCATATAGTCCCCTGAGCCTGTCAGGAGCAATTTCTGAGCATAGAGCCAGGAGTAACCCCTGAGTGCTGACAGGTGTGACCCAAAACCAAAACCAAAACCAAAACCAAAACAACAACAACAACAAAAAGACAGTCCTATTTAAATTCTATTCTTTAAATTCACATTGAGACCTCAAACCATCTAAAGTTTCTTTGTCATATGAAAATCTAACTTACGTTTTTTTTGGGGGGGGCACACCCGGCTGTGCTCAGGGGTTACTCCTGGCTATCTGCTCAGAAATAGCTCCTGGCAGGTACGGGGGACCATATGGGACACGGGATTCAAACCAATCACCTTAGGTCCTGCATCGGCTGCTTGCAGGGCAAACACCGCTGTGCTATATCTCCGCCCCCTAACTTACGTTCTTGTTAGAATTTCTCAAAGTATTTTGACTGTGTACTAAACATAACTATTAGCAATTAAAAATAAATACATTAGAATTACATGTTTCTTACAATCCTAGACCATTGTATTTTGCTGCTCAAAAAGAATCCCTGTATAGTTATGGAAACTTGTCTTGTTAAAACACAGAAATGATGAAAATATTATGAATGAATGTACATCTCTCTCTCTGTCTCTCCCTTTTTCTCTCTGTTGCAGAGCAAAAGCACAGTGAGAATTAAAAAACCAAACCAAGTTCACAATTTTACTTGCAATGTCTGGTCTATAAAGCAACCCAGTTTCAGGAACACAGTACAGTCAAAGATCAAGAAGTGATCAAATAGGGCCGGAGCGGTGGAGACAGTGGTAAGGTGTCTGCCCTGCACACGCTAACCTAGGATGCACTGCAGTTCGAACCCCCAGCATCCCATATGGCCCCCCAAGCCAGAAAGGATTTCTGAATGCATAGCCAAAAGTAACCCCTGAGCATCACCAGGTGTAGCCCAAAAAGAAAAAAAAAAAATCAAATAAATTTGAGGATAAATTTGCCTTGTTATAAATACATTTATAACAAAAATTTTTGTTATAAATATCTCGAATCAATTTTAGAGGTAAAGGTTCATCCTTCATTACTCTGCATATTCGTAAAATAAGGTTGACAGCTATAGAAGTAAACACATTTCAATTTATATCTATTTAAGTTTCTCTATAACAAAAGAGTATAACCTGAAGTGACTGCATGCTTCTTTTCCATAAGGCATATATTCCTATTACCAACACAACCAAAAAGCAAACCTTCAAAACAACTTGCACAATTGGAGCAAGATGATCTATCAGGCCTGCATTTTTTGACTGAGTCTCATTAAACTCTCCCAGTAATGTTGATTGTAGCCAATTCCATATTGAGTTCAAAGTAGAAGCATCCAAGATGTTGTTCATGAAAGAAGATGAAGGCGATGACATCTTATTTGGATAGCACTCCAGGAATTACATGTGTAGAGGCTTCAATGTGTAGAGGAGTGAGGAAAGTGGCCTGGCAGTCCAAATGTTCTGTAACCACTGTGAGCTGTACTTTATGATGTCACTTTTCCAAAGGTAAGCTTCCCACACATTACTGACACTTCTCACTTAAAACCTACTGGGCTTCCATGTCTCCCATATTTTGGTGAGTCTAAGCAAACAATATTTGCCACTCTAACACCGTTTTTACTGTGCTCCTTTGACTCTAGTCTAAACCTTAAAAAAAAAAAAACCACTTAAACTTTTAATGTAACTTAAACTAATATTCATGTGCATGAAAATGTAAAAAAAAGTACTATGCCTTCAATGTTTAAGGAGTCACATAAATTTCACGGCTTTATAATGCTTTGTGTACTGCTAAGAAAAGTTATAATGTACTACAATCTGGGGACTTGTGGACAAAGTAATTTTACATGGGTTCTGTTTTATTTTTATTAATGTTCTTTGACTGTAAGTTCAAAATTTAGGCGTCAGCAAGGGGATTTCTTCTGAGAACTCTGTTTATGGGTGATTGTCCTTCCACTGTAACTTTACCTTGTCCTCTTTCTTTGCATCATTGGACTCATAATTAAAAAAAAAAGAAAAAAAACCTACTAGGCACTGTCCTGGGTGTTCGGTACAGTCACAAATTACTGATTTTCAGTAAGTCCTAGGTTTAGGACAGTAATTTTTTTCAATTATAAAACTAGCACTTTTTTAAATTATAAAAATGTTTTGTATCTGTTCTGGTCAATATAATAACCACTAATCACTGAAAATGTGGATCGTATGACTGATGAACTTGAATTTTATACCTGTTTAATTCTAAATAAATTTTACTAGGTATGTGTAACTTAGTGGTCACTATTAAATAAGGTACAGAAGAACTCTACCAACAATCCATGAAACCAACAGTAATTATTTTCCCATTACAAATAAGAAAACAGGCTTAGTGTAATTAAGGAGACAGGATTTATTTGGGAGGCTTGGGGGTTATGATTAGTGGTGCTCATGCGTGATTCCTGGCTCTTCGCTCTGGAGCGACTCCTGGCAGTACTCAGGGTGCCTTATGCAGTGCCAGGAGTTAAACTGGAGTAAATCACAAGCAAACAAAGCACCTTATCTCTTGTACTATTACTCTGGCCCTTAAGAGACATGATTTAAAGAGGGCATTTCTAACCAAATGTCCAATGAAAGATTAATGAATAAAGAAGTATATGTATATATGGTACATAAATAATAGAATGCTGTGCAGACATAATAAAAGGTAAAATCTGCCCTCTCTCACCACTCTTATTAAACATAGTATTAGAAGTACTTGCCATAGTGATTAGGCAAGAAAAAGATATCAAGGGTATCCAGATAGGAAGAAGTCAAGCTCTCACTGTTTGCAGGTGACATAATAATATATTTAGAAAACCCTAAAGACTGCTAAAAAGCTTCTAGAAACAATATATTCATATAGCAAAGTGGCAGGCTACAAAATATATATGCAAGAGTCAACAGCCTTCTTATATACTAATAATGATAGAGAAGAAATGGACTTAAAAAATCCCATTAATGTGAATGGGATTAACATTAATGCCCCACAAATTCAAATATTTTGGGGTCAACTTAACTAAAGAGGTGAAGGACCTATGCAAAGAAAACTACAAAATCCTGCTTTAAGAAATAAGAGAGGGGGCCGGGCGGTGGCGCTAAAGGTAAGGTGCGCCTGCCTTGCTTGCGCTTGCCTTGGACGGACCGCGGTTCGATCCCCCGGTGTCCCATATGGTCCCCCAAGCCAGGAGCAACTTCTGAGCACATAGCCAGGAGTAACCCCTGAGCGTTACCGGGTGTGGCCCAAAAACCAAAAAAAAAAAAAAAAAAAAAAAAGAAATAAGAGAGGGGGGCCAGAGAGATAGCATGGAGGTAAGGCATTTTCCTTGCATGCAGAAGGATGAAGATTTGAATCCTGGCATCCCATATGGTCCCCCAAGCTTACCAAGGGCTATTTCTGAGTGTAGGGCCAGGAGTAGCCCCTGAGCACTGCTGGGTGTGATCCAAAAACCAAATAAATAAATAAATAAGAGAGGACACAAGGAAATGAAGACACATACCCTGCTCATGGACTGGCAGGATTAATATCATTAAAACGGCAATACTCCCCAAAGCGTTGTACAGATTTAATGAAATCCCTCTAAAGATACCCATGAATTTTCAAGGAAGTGGATCAAACACTCCTGAAATTTATTTGGAACAATAAACACGAATAGCTAAAGCAATCCTTGGGAAAAGGAATATGGGAGACATTACTTTCCCCAATTTTAAACTGTATACAGAGAAATAGTCATCAAAACAACATGGTATTGGAATAAAGACAGATCCTCAGATCAATGGAATAGACTGAGTATTCAGAGAATGTTCCCCAGACATATAATCAACTAATCTTTGATAAAGGAGCAAGAAATCCAAAATGGAGCAAGGAAAGCCTCTTCAACAAGTGGTGTTGGCACAACTGGTTAGCCACTTGCAAAAAATGCTATCTCAGACCTCCATATAACACCATGCACAAAGATCAAATCCAAATTGATTAAAGACCTTAATATCAGGCCTGAAACCATAAGGTATATAGAACAACACGTAGGTAAAACACTCCATGACATTGATACTAAAGGCATCTTTAAGGAGGAAACAGCACTCTCAAAACATGTGGAAGCAGAAATAAACAGATGGGACTATATTAAGCTAAGATGCTTCTGTACCTCAAAGGAAATAGTGCCTAAGATACAAAAGCCAGGGCCCGGAGAGAAAGCACAGCAGCGTTTGCCTTGCAAGCAGCCGATCCAGGACCAAAGGTGGTTGGTTCGAATCCTGGTGTCCCATATGGTCCCCCGTGCCTGCCAGGAGCTATTTCTGTTTTTTTTTTTTTTTTTTTTTTTGGTTTTTGGTTTTTGGGCCACACCCGGTAACGCTCAGGGGTTACTCCTGTGGCTATGCGCTCAGAAGTTGCTCCTGGCTTGGGGGACCATATGGGACGCCGGGGGATCGAACTGTGGTCCGTCCAAGGCTAGCGCAGGCAAGGCAGGCACCTTACCTCTTGCGCCACCGCCCGGCCCCAGGAGCTATTTCTGAGCAGACAGCCAGGAGTAACCCCTGAGCAATGCCGGGTGTGGCCCAAAAACAAAAACAAACAAAAAAAAGATACAAAAGTCACCCACAGAATGGGAGAAACTATTCACCCAATACCCATCTGAAAAGGGGCTAATATTGAAAATATACAAGGTACTGACAGAACTTACCGTATTTGCCGGCGTATAAGACGACCAGGCGTATAAGACGACCCCCTAATTTTGCAGTTAAAACATAGGTTTAGGCCTATATTCGCTGTATCAGACAGAACGTTCCTGTGCTGCATGTGCTGCATGTGTTCCTGTGCTCATGTACCACAGTGAGCTAATCACAAGCAAATGTTCAAAGGTTATAATTGTAATATACTTCCTCTCTGACTCTGGCCAATCTGAGCAGGCTGTTTACAGTGTAGATTCGGGTACAGAACATTGTCTAATTCGCATGCATAAAAAGCCTGCTTGGATTGGCTGAGTTAGAGAGGTGGTCCAAGCAGCCTTGCAGTGATTGGTGCAGGATCGAGTTGGAAAATTCATTTTGTGGCAATATTCAGACAATTTTTGTTTAGTGGCATAAAGAAACATTTTTTGGATATACTCGGCATATAAGATGACCCCCGATTTTCGGCTGACTTTTTTGTTTCAAAAGTCGTCTTATATGCTGGAAAATACAGTAATAAGAAAAAAACATATAACCCCACCAAAAAATGGAGAGAAGAAATGAACAGACACTTTCTCAAAGAAGAAATACAAATGGCCAAAAGACACATGAAAAAATGCTTCACATCACTAATCATCAGGGAGAGGCAAATCAAAACTACAATGAGGTACCATCTCACACCACAAAGACTGGCACACATCACAAAGAACAAGACAATCAGTGCTGGTGGGGATGTGAAGAGAAAGAAACTCTTTTTTTTTTTTTTTTTTTTTTGGTTTGGTTTTTGGGCCACACCCGGCAGTGTCAGGGGTTACTCCTGGCTGTCTGTTCAGAAATAGCTCCTGGCAGGCACGGGGGACCATATGGGACACCGAGATTCGAACCAACCACCTTTGGTCCTGGATCGGCTGCTTGCAAGGCAAACGCCGCTGTGCTATCTCTCCGAGCCCAGAAAGAAACTCTTATTCTAATACTTATTCACTGCTGTCTAGTCCAGCCTTTATGGAAAACAATATAGTGATTCCTCAAAAAAAAACAAACAAACAAAAAAAAACTGGAAATTGTGGGCCTGGAGAGATAGCACAGCGGCGTTTGCCTTACAAGCAGCCGATCCAGGACCAAAGGTGGTTGGTTCGAATCCCAGTGTCCCATATGGTCCCCCGTGCCTGCCAGGAGCTATTTCTGAGCAGACAGCTAGGAGTAACCCCTGAGCACCGCCAGGTGTGGCCCAAACACACACACACACACACACACACACACACACACACACAAAACAAAACAAAACAAAAAACAAAAAACAAAACCCTGGAAATTGAACTCCCACATGGTCCAGGGATATACCCTACGAACTCAAAAACACAATTCAAAAATTCCTTCCTCACACCTATATTCATTGCAGTGCTATTTACAATAGCCAGACTTTGGAAACAACCAAGATGCCCTTCAACAAACGAATGGCTAAAGAAACTGTGGTACATACACACAATGGAATATTATGCAGGTGTCAGGAGAGATGAAGTCATGAAATTTTTCTATACATGGATGTACATGAAATCTATTATGTTGAGTAAAATAAGTCAGAGGGAGGGAAATAGACACAGAAGTCTCAGTTATCTATGGATTTTAATAAAAATTAAAGACATTACTGTAATAAGGCCCAGAAACAATAAAGTTAAGGGCCGAAAGGGCCAGAAGGACCAGCTCACAATTTGAAACTCACCACAAAGAGTGTTAGGGAAATAAATACACTAACAACTAGCATGACAATGAGAGAAGTAGAATGCCAGTCATGAATACAGGCAGGGGTGGGGGAGGTAGGGAGCATTAGTGGTGGGAATGTTACATGGGTGAAGGGGGCTATTCTGTTTATGACTTGAAACTCAACTACAAACATGCTTGTAATCATGGTGCTTATAAAACCTAGGTTGGACCGTATGGGGACCATGTAGGATGCCAGGGAATTAAATCTAGGTCAGCCACATGCAAGGCAAAAACCCTACCTGCTGTGCTATCACTCTGGTCCCACGAATCTTACCTTTTTTTTTTTTTGGACACATCCAGCAATGCTTAGGGGTTACTCCTGGCCTTGTGCTCAGAACTCACTCCTGGCAGACTCTGGGAACTATATGATGCTGGGGATCAAACTCGGGTCATCCACATGCAAGGCAAATTCCCTATGTGCTGTACTATAGATCTGGCCCCATTCTTACTTTATTTTAGTGGGCTTAGGGGATGTGTATGTGCAACCTCAGCTATGCTCAGGTGCCACCAGGGCTACACCTGGAGGTGGGGAGTCTATGTAGTGTGAAATATTAAAGCGAGGGACTTGTATGTGCAAAACATGTGCTCCAGCAGCTGAGTCACATCTTTAGCTCTGCCACAGAATTTTATTAAACAAATGGTTTAATTTTTTTTATTGTTTATGCATTTTTATTTTAACATATTAGAAAAAGTGGAGTTACAAGTCAAAAATATAATAACACAAATGGTTTAATTTTTTAAGCACTTCATTGACAATGTCATGCTGCATTATAATTTGTGGTTATCAAATCAATTGTCTATGTACTCAGAAAGTAGGTATGAAACTAGAACGTGTGTGGTTTTCTACCCCCAAAATCTACCTGAAAAGTCCACAGAACAGTATTACTTAAATTGTGAGCTCAGGGCCAAAGTGGTAGTACAGTGGTGCAGTGGTGTAGAGCACTTGCCTTGCATGCAATTGACCTGGGTTTAATCCCTGGTACCACAAATGATCTTCCCCAAGTCCTACTAGGAGTAATCCTGAGCACAAAGCCAGATGTAAGTCCTAAGCACCATCAGGTATGGCTCAGCCTCCCTCCCCCTGCATTTTTTTTTTAGATCAGTTACAAAAACAGCAAGAATAAATACAAAGGAGGTTTTGTAGAGAGAGAAGAGGAACACTATAAGGAAAAAAAAAAGGTTAATATGACCAAAATTTCAGAAAATTGCCTGGCTGTATTTCAATTTCTTTCAGAAAGAATGAAAAAAAGTCTATGGTAGGAGTACTTGTATATATAGTTCTTTCAGGAAAGAGATGGCAAGTTGGGGCTGTAACGGTGGCACAAGTGGTAAGAGGTTTGCCTTGCACAGACAGACCTCGGTTCAGGAGCAATTTCTGAGCGCAAACCCAGGAGTAACCCGAGCCACCGGGTGTGGCCCAAAAACCAAGAACCAAAAAAAAGGGGGGGGGATGGCAAGTTGCTTTAGGTATCAGATGCACATTTAGAAAATGTAGTCTAGGGCCGGGAAGGTGGCGCTAGAGGTAAGGTGTCTGCCTTACAAGCGCTAGCCAAGGAACGGACCGCGGTTCGATCCCCCGGCGTCCCATATGGTCCCCCCAAGCCAGGGGCGATTTCTGAGCACATAGCCAGGAGTAACCCCTGAGCGTCAAACGGGTGTGGCCCAAAAACCAAAAAAAAAAAAAAAATGTAGTCTAGGGCCAGAGCGATAGCAGAGGAAATGCGGCTGAACAGACCTTGGTTCGATCCCTGGCATCCCATATGGTCCCCCGAACTAGGAGCACAGTCAGGAATAACCCGAGTGCCACCGGGTGTGGCCCAAAAACAAAACAAAACAAAAAAAGGAGTCTAATATTATTTTGAATTTGCACACAGCTGATCCAGGTTTGATCACTGGCATCCTTCATTGTCACCTGAGCATGGCTTGAGGACTGCCAGTGTGGCCCAACAAGATTTAAAAAATTCGAGGCTGGAGAGATAGCACAGAGGTGTTTGCCTTGCAAGCAGCCAATCCATGACCTAAGGTGGTTGATTCGAATCCTGGTATCCCGTGCCTGCCAGGAGCTATTTCTGAGCAGATAGCCAGGAGTAACCCGAGCACTGCTGGGTGTGGCACAAAAACAAAAACAAACAAAAAGATTTAAAAAAATTCTGCTGTGGATGGAGTGATAGTACAGCAAGTAGGCTGCTTGCCTTGCATGCAGATGACCTGGTTTATGGTTATATGTGACTCTGGCATCCTATATGGTCCTCAAGACTGTATGGTGCCTCAAGCAGGAGCAAGTCCTGAGTGTAGAGGCACGAGTGATCACTGAACATCGCTGGATGTAGCCAAAAACAACAACAAAAATTCCATAAATATGATTACATCAGTTTGAAATGATATGATCTGATTTAGGAGAGACTGCTATTGATATTATACCTATAGGTTGTTTTTTTTTGGGGGGGGGCCCACACCCTGTGATGCTCAGGGGTTACTCCTGGCTATGTGCTCAGAAATCGCTCCTGGTTTGGGGGACCATATGAGATGCCGGGGATTGAACCCAGGTCTGTCCTGGGTCAACCGCATTAAAGGCAAACACTCTACTGCTATGTGTGCTATCTCGGGCCCTATACCTATTGTTAGATAGTGGCTGGGTAAAACTAGAATCCTTCCTATTCAGGAGTAAATTACTCAGATTAGGCACTTGGGGTTTAATAATAGATTAAACATGGATCAGAAACCATTGAAGAGTGGTTACCACGGAGCCGGAGAGATAGCATGGAGGTAAGGCGTTTGCCTTCCATACAGAAGAACGGTGGTTTGAATTCCGGCATCCATTTGGTCCCCGGAGCCTGTTAGGAGCGATTTCTGAGCGTAGAGCCAGGAGTAACACCTGAGAGCTGCCGGGTGTGACCCAAAAACCAAAAAAACAAAACAAACAAAAGAGTCGCTACCAGGAATAACTTCAAGAAAGGATTGTAATACCTTTAGGTGAGCCAGTTTCATAACACTGTATGCTTAATTTTCAGTTATTATAAAGTACAGTTTTTTTTGTTGTTGTTGCAATTGGGGCTTATTGTTTTCCCTCACTAAGTCAAGAAAGGCAGGAGCCATGTCCATCACTTTTACCATTATATCCCTAGTGTTTGGCACTCAATATATGTTGAAAACTATATATATATATATATATATATATTGGTCATAGCTAGCAGTGCTCAGTGGATGAGGCAGTGCTGGTGATGAACTTGGGGCTCCTACAGGCCAGGCCCTTTGAACCATCTTCTTAGCCTAAAATATTTTTGAATATGCAAGGCATCTGCATAGTCTCAATTGCTAATAAAACTCTATTATATCTTGTGTATATAGAGGCTTTATAGAGCACCAGTTAAGATAGGCTTTTAAGAGTAAACTGGACCTACTTTTTGGCTTGGTTTTATGATCACACCTTGCAACACTGTACTCGGGTCACTCCTGCTGGTGCTCAGGGAGCATGCGATGCTGGGGGCAGAACCTGTGAATCTCCCATGTGTAACACATGCACACTAGCTTAATAGAATTGTATAATAGATCTGGGTTCAAAAATTATTTTTGTTTGTTTGTTTGTTTTTTTTGGGGGGTTACACCCGGCGGTGCTCAGGGGTTACTCCTGGCTGTCTGCTCAGAAATAGCTCCTGGCAGGCACAGGGGACCATATGGGACACCGGGATTCAAACCAACCACCTTTGGTCCTGGATTGGCTGCTTGCAAGGCAAACACCGCTGTGCTATCTCTCCGGGCCCCAAAGAAAATTTTTTATGGTACTGATGGCTCTCTACAGCAAGTGACACACCTGTCCATGTTCAAATTTAGATCCAAGGTTTATTTTTGTGTTTTTTTTTTTTGGGGGGGTCACACTTGGCAGCACTCAGGGCTCTAAGCTCAGAAATCGCTCCCAGCAGGCTCGGGGGATCATATAGGATGCTGGGGTTCAAACCACCATCCTTTTGGATGCAAGGCAAACGCCTTACCTTCATGATATCTCTCCGGCCTCTAGATCCAAGTATTTAACATTGTTTGGGCAAATTATGTAACCTGAGACTCCAAACCTCGTACTGTGGGAATTTCTATCTTTAGAAATTTGTGTAAAAGGATATGCTCCACACTGATACGAGCAACTGTTGCTATTAAAAAAAGACATTTATGATCAAATTTAAGGTACTGGAACCTTAATTATATAAAGTATCTCAAAAATAATCTATCAAGGGGCTGGAGTGGTGGCGCAAGTGGTAAGGCATCTGCGTTGCGTGTGCTAGCTTAAGACGGACCGAGGTTCAATCCCTCGGCGTCCCATCTGGTCCCCCAAGCTAGGAGCGATTTCTGAGCACATAGCTAGGAGTAACCCGAATGTCACCGGGTGTGGTCGAAAAACAAACAAAAAAATCTAGCAAAATGAAGATTTTGTGATTCTTAGTATTTGACTACTTCAAGTAAAGAATTCCCAGGATTTTTTTGGGGGGGTGGGCACACCCGGTGACACTCAGGGATTACTCCTGAGTATGCGCTCAGAAATCGTTCCCGGCGTGGGGGCCCATATGGAATGCCAGGGGATAGAACCGCAGTCCTAGGTTAGCATGTGCAAAGGAAATGCCCTACCACTTGTGCCACTGCTCCAGCCCCGGATTCCTAGTTATGCCTTATTATGACTTTTTAATAATAAGCTGCAACTATTTATACAAAACCTACTTGAAAGTCTTCAGTAAGGTCTCCAGTGCTTCTCAAACAAAACCCAAATTCTAGAACATGACTACAGGTCATGAGAGTATCTGGGTCTTTGTACAGAGCTTCAGGGACAGTTTAGGGAATTAAGTCTTAAGTCTTGACCCCTGTCTAGCAAGAAGCATTAAAGAACTTCTTACAAATCAAGAAAAACTATTCAGCACTCAGCAATGAGGATGGCATTATAATTAGGCTCTACTAGATTAAGGTTTGCTTTATCCTACCCTGCTGAGGGATTTTATACATTTGCAATAACGAATTAACATTTAATTTATGCCGAATCCCATATATCTGGTCTCTGTTCTTTCTACACCCAGAGATTTTTGTTAACATTCCTTGTTAGTACAGACACTTAAGTAATATCCATAATGTAATACTGTCTAAGATAAAGCCAATATATCCATAGGAAAAAAAATTTAAACTTCTATTAGCTTCAGATTGTCTTAACACTTCACTCTTTCCCTTCCCCAATCCCTAACTCTTCATTCTTTTTTTTTTGGGGGGGGGAGGGCCACACCCGTTTGATGCTCAGGAGTTACTCCTGGCTAAGCGCTCAGAAATTGCCCCTGGCTTGGGGGGAACCATATGGGACACTGGGGGATCGAACCACGGTCTTTCCTTGGCTAGCGCTTGCAAGGCAGACACCTTACCTCTAGCGCCACCTTGCCGGCCCCCTCTTCATTCTTTTTTTTTTTTTTTTTTGGTTTTTGGGCCACACCCAGCAGTGCTCAGGGGTTACTCCTGGCTGTCTGCTCAGAAATAGCTCCTGGCAGGCACGGGGGACCATATGGGACACTGGGATTCGAACCAACCACCTTTGGTCCTGGATCGGCTGCTTGCAAGGCAAACGCCGCTGTGCTATCTCTCCGGGCCCACCCTCTCTTCATTCTTAGTAAGATTTGTAGGGACCAGAGAGATAGCACGGCGGTAGGGTATTTGCCTTGCATGCAAGACAGTGTTCGAATCCCAGCATCCCATATGGTTCCCCAAGCCTGCCAGGAGTAATTTCTGAGTGCAGAGCCAGGAGTAACCCCTGAGCACTGCAGGGTGACCCAAAAACCAAAAAAAGAAAAAAAAATTTGTAGGAGTCATCTATTTGTTTTTTTTTTTCCGGGCCATACCCGTTTGATGCTCAGGGGTTACTCCTGGCTAAGCGCTCAGAAATTGCCCCTGGCTTGGGGGGACCATATGGGACGCTGGGGATCGAACCGTGGTCCTTCCTTGGCTAGCGTTTGCACCTCTAGCACCACCTCGCCGGCCCCAGGGGTCATCTATTTCTTATAAATCTTAAATTGAGGGGCCGGAGAGATGGCATAGAGATAGGGCGTTTGCCTTGCATGCAGGATGGTGGTTCGAATCCCGGCATCCCATAGAGTCGTGTGATTTCTGAGCATAGAGCCAGGAGTAAACCCCTGAGTGTTGCCGGGTGTGACCCAAAAAAACAAAACAAAAAACACCTTAACTTGATTAGCACAGAATTGTCCATATAAGTAAATATACAGATCTGGAAAGCTAGTTTCTGGAATAACGTTAATGATTTACAATTTTGTGGAATTCTGGATAAGTTTTATTCACCTGGATAAGTTTAGGTGTCACCACATCCACATTTGGGGAAAAAAAAATCTATCCCAAATATAAGACAAACATAAGGAACAAGTGGTTAAAATGATTAGAATTAAAGCCTTGTCTACAAGACTGAATTTACCTGGGAGAAATAGGGTAAGATGGGATCTTCGGGACCAGAGAGCACAGTGGTAGGGCATTTGCCTTGCATGTGGCCAATCCAGGACGAACCAGGTTCAATTCCTGGCATCCCATGTGGTTCCCCAGCCTCCCAGGGGCAATTTCTGAGTGCAGAGCTATGAGTAACCCCTGAGCACTGCTAGCTGTGGCCCAAAAACCAACCAATCAATAAATAAATAGGTTTTTTTTTTTTTTTTTTTTTTTTTTTTTAGTGCACTGGTAGAGAGGGAAGCTGGCTTTCTGAGATGGGATATATGCAGTGCTGGAAAGATTTACCTATAAAATGTATGATTAACAGTATTAGAAATCCTGCTACTCCCCCCCCCCCAGGTTTAAAAACCTGATTCTTATTCATCTATACAGTCTTTTCTTCTCTCTCATTCTTTCAAACCCATTACTCAATGTTTCAATATCACTAGCACACCATTTACTTTTCTTTGCAATTTAAGTATCCTTTCATCTATTTCTTTAGGCTTCAATTTGGAGTTTTCTTTCTTCCTTATTTTTTTGCTTGTCTTTTTGGTTTTCGGGTCATATCCAGTGGTGCTCAGAGGTTTACTCCTGGCTCTGCACTCAGAAATCACTCCTGGCAGCAAGGGGGACCATATGGGATGCTGGGATTCAAACCACTGTGTGTCCTGAATCGACTGCGTGTAAGGCAAACACCCTATCGCTGTCCTATCTCTCCGGCCCAAGAAGTTTTCCTTAATTCAAGCATTTCCTAACTTTCTGTTTTGTTTTGGTTTTTGGGTCAGACCTGGCAGTGCCCAGGGGTTACTCCTGGCTCTACGCTCAGAAATCGCTCCTGGCAGGCTCAAGGGACCATATGGGATGCTGGGATTCGAATCACCATCCCGCATGCAAGGCAAACGTCCTACCTCCCTGCTATCTCTCCAGCCCTGAGATATTTAAGACTGGGGGGGGGGGTTCATACCCAGCAGTGCTCATGATTAAGTTACTACTGTCTCTGCGCTCAGAATTCCTAGCAGGCTTGGGGGACCATATGGGATGCTGGGATTCGAACCAGTGTCAGTCCTGTTGGCAGCGTGCAAGGCAAACGCCTTACCGCTGTGCTATCACTCCGGCCCCAAGTAACATGCATGGTCTTTTTTTTGGGGGGGGGGGCATTACAGCCGGCAACACTCAGGAGTTATTCCTGGCTCTACACTCAGAAATCACTCCTGGCAGGCTCTGGGTAACATATGGGATGCCAGGATTCAAATACTGTCCTTCTGCACAAGGCAAATGGCCTACCTCCATGCTATCTCTCTGGCTCCCAGTCTTTTCCTATTGGACTCTAATCTCCATAGTGCAGGATATTTACCATGTTATATTCAACTTGGAGTAGTTGGGAATCAGTGGTAAATACTTGGCTATAACTTTACTGTGTTTTTTTCCTTTCCTTTTCCAGACTAATTATGCCATATATGTTGACAAGTTATATAATCTCTAATACTGGTCATGTTCCTTGTGATTCAGACCTCTGGAACAAGTGTGAAATTCTACTCCCTCAGAGAGAGAGGACCACTCTTCTACACACTAAGAGATTTTGTTCAGAACCAGTTATAAAAAGTTAGGAGATCTTATAGTTAACTGTGGGAGGTAGGGAAGAGATTGAGCAACATTTCCTTTGGAAATTTCTTCCAGAAAGAAAAAAACTTGTTATTGGGGCCGGAGAGATAGCACAGCGGTAAGGTGTTTGTCTTGCACACAGCCAAGCTAGGACAGACGCTGGTTCAAATCCTGGCATTCCATATGGTCCCCCATGCTGCCAGGAGTAACCGGAGCATTGCTAGATGTGACCCAAAAACAAAATTGCTTCCTAGAAAGCCATATGAAATGACAGGAATCGAACCAAGTCTGTTCCGGGTTGGTGACATGCAAGGCAAATGGCTTACAGCTGTACTATCTATCTGGCCCCTATATCCTAAATTCTTATAATACTTTCATGATTGAGAACTTTGCTGTTTGAGGTACCTAAAATTATTACATAAATGCAGCTATTAGACCAATATGTTTGGGAGTCATACAGGCAGCACTGTGGCTACTCTTGGCTTTAAGCTCAATTACACATGACAGGCTCTGGGGACCATATGGGATGCCAAGGGACCAAACCTAGGTTGGCCACATCAAGGCAAAGGCCCTACACACTGTGCTATTGTTCCTGACAAATATTAGATCTTTTTTTTTTTTTTTTTGTTTTTCGGGCCACACCTGTTTGATTGCTCCGGGGTTACTCCTGGCTAAGCGCTCAGAAACTGCCCCTGGCTTGGGGGAACCATATGGGATCGAACCGAGGTCCTTCCTTGGCTAGCGTTTGCAAGGCAGACATCTTACCTCTAGCGCCACCTCACCAGCCCCCAAATATTAGATCAATTCTTAAGTAGGGCCTGATTCAGCTTCTAGCATGTTCCTAAGTTATTCTCTTGTTGCTGGCCTACTATAAGAATGTCCCAAAGCACCTGCAACTGTTTTTACATATAGTTGTGGTTAAGTATTTAGTCACTGACAGATTGTATTTTAATGACTATGTCTTAGCAATGTAGCACAGAAATAGGTAACTACAACTTCTCAGGCAGGTTGGATGGAATTCCTAGGAAGGTAAAAAGAAAACTTCTACACTATTATTCCTTCTCTTTCACACTATCTCTGTGAACATGAGAAAATACCAAAGGAGGAGAATTCTATATGAAAGCAAGAGTGCCTGGCACTCTTATCTTTTTATTTTTTTGTTTTTGGGGGGCCACACATGGTGACGCTCAGGGGTTACTCCTGGCTATGCGCTCAGAAATCGCTCCTGGCTTGGGGGACCATATTGGACGCTGGGGGATCGAGCTGAGGTCCATCCTAGGCTAGCGCTGGCAAGGCAAATGCCTTATAGCTCCGAACCACCACTCCACCCACTACTCTCTCATTTTAAGCAACATTCAAGAATTGAAAAATATTTGGTAAACCAAATCTAGGTTGGGACAGAGAGATAGTACAAGATAGTAAGAAATTCACTTTGCATGCAACTGATTTGACCAGGACATATATGTTCTTCAGAGCACCAAAAGGAATGATGCCTGCGCAAAACCATGAGTAAGCTGAGTACCACTAAATGTGATGCAAAAACCAAACCAAATACCCACACACACCAAATAGAACCCAAACTACTTCACAAGGGAAGAAAGCTGCTATATTACTAAAAATATGTCTGTCATTGGACATAGATATTTTGCTGAAATCAACATGTCTTAGGATCAAACTCACTTAAAGATCAAACATCTCAATACCAAAAGGATTGGTTTTCCATTGTCTTCTGCAGACCCATTTCTTTTAAATCTGTGACTGGGCTGCATCAAAACTCAGTTTTCCTCTTTCAACTTTTCATATCCACCAATCTCCTTATTTATTTTTTTTGGTTTTTGGGTCACACCCGGCAGCGCCCAGGGGTTACTCCTGGCTTCATGCTCAGAAATCGCTCCTGGCAGGCTCGGGGGACCATATGGGACGCTGGGATTCGAACCAATGACCTTCTGCATGAAAGGCAAACGCCTTACCCTCCATGCTATCTCTCCAGCCCCCAATCTCCTTATTTATTTATTTTTCTTTTAATTTTTTCATCAATCTTTAACTATTTTGTTTACACTTTCTTCAGCCAGTGTCATATACCAAATTTGCCTCATTTGTCCCTTCATTCAATTGCCTTTTTATTTATTGCTTCTACTCTTAGTCCCTCAAAAAGTTGGTGTTAAGTGACAAGAAATTATTATTTAAAAAATTTTCAAAGTCTCAATTATCTGTATTGAGATAATACAATTCATAGGGTGACTGCCTTAGATGCAGCCAACCTAGTTTCAATCCCTGGAAACCCATATTTCCCTGAGCCCTGCCAGGAGTGATCCCATAGCAGAGAACCAGCACTGGCAGGTATGGCCTACAATACACATACACACACACACAACCTTCAGGCTATCCTGTTGTAAAGACACAACTAATCTCTAGAGAGTTGATAGTTTTGTTCTTGCCTCTCGCTACAATTACAATCATCTATCCCAGTGTTCTTCTTTCACTGTCAATACATAAAATTATTTGTAGCTGCCTATGAACAAGACCTCCTAACTTTGAACATTTTATGTCACTCATGCTCTGCTTGGCATGCATTCTAATTCCTGGGCAGCCTCTTTTGATGCCCAGAATTAATTATTTAATGTCATTTTTTTCTTTCCACAATTCTTAAAAAGTCAGTGAAAAGGCAGCTTATTTGAAATGGTTTGGTTGATAAGAAAAAAACCTAAGGTAAAATATGAGCACTCACATTCCAGAATATACAAATGCAATTCCAGTTTACATGTGGCATGAAAGCTCATTATGAGTAAACAAGAATGGGTGAAAAATTGTAATTTATTGAAACTCAACTCAAAAAATATAAGATGCTGTAGTGTACAATATATTACACAAAGCACCCTCAGGTGCACATTCAAGTCAAGTATGAACTCCATATCCCTTTCCCTAGCCCTCCCACCCTGGGATCTTAGCATTTTTTTTTTCCATATACAATCATGCACTTAATTTGAAAAAGGAAGCCCCAGTATATTTTGATGTATTAATTAGCACCAAACAAGAATACAGTTCATTTGCTTTTTAATAAACAAAAACCCAATCAATAAACCAGCTGGAGAGCTAATGAACTCAGCCAATACTGCTGACGTAGATATTATACATTCATGTAAATACACAGCCTACTCTACCCTAAACGTTGGTGTGGCCGGTTTTCAGCCTTTGTTCGAATTGGCAATTGTCCCATGTTGCTGTGCTGGAGCCAGTCTGTCTCTAAAAAATTGCAATTTAGGAACTTCCTACACAAAGCTCATCTGTCTTTTTCGTTGGAAACAAGTCTAAAATGGGTGTGGAAAACTTAGATCTTTCCAGGACAACCACTGGCCGAAGATAATGAAGCTGTTTTAAGGCAAGCTCTCCACAGTCTGTTAATGCTTTGTCCAAAACCACCCTTAGGTTTTCCAAGGAAGGAACTGCTGTTGTCTCAGCTACTATTAAAGGTGGGATTGCAGTCAGGTTCTCATGAATTGCAGAGTCACTGGAAGAATGAGGTATGTCAACTTCAGGGTCGCTTTCATTTACTATATGATTTGCCAGAATACTCCCTGTTAAGTCATTACTGGGTTGTGAAGAATGACTTAATGTTAAGTGCTCTGAAGGCTCCCATTCATCAAAATCGTCTTCCTTCTCTTCACTTTCCTGAATAAATTTAAGAAATGAAGATTCAAATCCCATAGGTTTGTAAGTCTTCAAGTCAAATGATCTGGGCTGTGGATGCTTCCGAAAATTCTCTTTAGGGACATGGTTTGAATCTTTTACAGTATTTTCTTGCCCTGAACCTTGCTGCCCAGTTTCTGACTCTTTGATTCTTGGTAAAGGCAGCTGAAAACTCGTAAAGTAAGTCCCATTTTCAGTCCCATCAGGATTAGGTACTGAGTTCTCTATTTTACATGGAGGAGACTGAACTATGTTACATTGTTCTAACGTGGTTTCTGAATTATGATTACATTTCAAAGTTCCTCTGTAGAGTAGAGTATCAGCATCAAATAATGAGCTGCTTTCTGTACATCTTTTCTGATCGTCGCTTTCACTTGGATGAAGGGAATCCGTGTTCTGAACTGGTCTGCTACCATCACTGAGAGAATGGCTGTGCTTAGTGTCCTCTGATTCACAGCTTTCATTTTCTTTCTTTATACAAGGCTCTGCTTCAGAGGGGGACTCCTCCTTGATTTTGGTACCATACTTCACACAAACAACAAGATTTTCCATCTGCTGCTCCAGATATGCACTGCTCATCTGATGGGTACGCTTGTAATGCCTCACGATGCTGCTCTCCAACTTCACAACAGATAAGCATCCTTGAACCATACAGGGATATTGTGTGTGCTCAGAATGCTCCACACACATATCAAGGGCTTCAGCTCTTGTTTTGAAAGTAATTGGAGCTTTCTTGTCTTTACCTAAGCCACATTTTTTGGCCTTAGCATTAAATGACCTCCTAGTAGTCTGGTGTTCATGGCCCTGAGTATCAGCTGCTGGACACACCTTTTCACTCCTTAGCAGCCTTTCGTTTGCTACTTTCTGGCTACTAAACAGATCATCATAGTAGTCCTTATGCCGGTAATATACATGTTGAGAATAATTACTGCGGTGGGTGAAAATCTGGCCACAACCATTAAGATCGCAGTGAATTTCATAATCTGAGTGGATTTCTCCTTCAATATGATGCTGTTCCACCAGGTGATGCTTCAATTTGCTGAATGTATAAAAAACAGCAGGGCACTGAGGCTGGGTACAGGAAAATTTTGGCGCAGACACGGCTTCGGAAAGCACTTTAGGCTCTTCAATATGGTCTAAGTTATGAGAGTCACTACAGTGCTTAGCAAGAGCTTTGGAACATAGGAAGCGCTTGTTACATTCTTTATATTTGCAAGCAAAAATCTTTTTGCATTTGACAAGTTCTCTTTTGGTTCTCGCTTTGTCTTTCTCTAGACATAATTGTTCTTTGTTGTATTGGTGTACAGTTCTGTAATGGCGAATCAAACCTTTTAGATTAGTGAATGAGGAATTGCAAGTCTTATGGATACAATGGAATGGTTTGTGGTATTTATTCAAAATATAGCATAGATTTCCTTTAGCAACAGTTCTCCTACTACCTCTCCCCTCTTTTTCTTCTTCTCCTTCTCTATGGCTACCTAGTGGTGATGAAATATCAGATGTTTTACTTTCGTTTTCTTCACAAGATGACTCCAAATCTGTTTCTGAACTGCATTCATCTTTCTTGGAATGACAGTGGGGCTTCTGGGTGTTACTGCTGGGATCACCTCCCAGTTCTGCAGGAAAATCATCTTGCAACCTGTCCTCTGAGCATGGGCCTTCATGATCACATTTTTCACTATCTAACAGTTTGTTAGTCACTCTGTCACTGCCAATTTGATGTTTATTTTTATAATGAATTCTAAGGTGTGTTTTTCTGGTAAATGACCTTTGGCAAATATGACACTGGAATGGGGAATAGCGGTGCTGAAACATGGTTAACTGAAGGACTTTTTCTTTTGAGTAATTATGTTTTCTAACATAATGCATTAAGAGTGCTTCTCTAGTCACAAATTCGTATTTGCATCCTTGAAGCTCACAGAAAAAAGGCTTAGCTGCCAACTGTGCAAGGTACTGGCTCGGCATATTTTCATCTTGATTCTGAAAATTAAGATCTGAGATAGGTGAAGCGGTCTGAAGAGACTTAGCACCACTGGACTGGTACCTCGGCAATGACCCTGAGAAAGATCCATGGGTTATTGAATTTTTCAAGCTTAAATGTTTCAAGCGTAGCAGAAGTTCCAACATGGTATCCTCTGTACAAGACCTTTTAGAAGCACAAATGGAGGCTTCCGAGGAATAGCCTTGATGTTCTCGTTTACATTTAGTTTGGGTACTGTGATCCAAACCTTCATCTGGGGAGTCACTATTTGTATCTGAGCTGGGTTTAGGCTCTGCATCAAAATTTTCAATTGCCTGAATATGTCCATTACCCAAACAGGGAAAAGGCTCTTCTGTCTTTACCTTTTTGGGTTTTAAGTGGTATGGATGAACCTTCCGTAAATGCTTCTGCATACCTTTTGCATTTTTGTATGTGGACCCACAGCCATCAAACCCACAGGTAAACTTAGTCCCATCAAAACACACTGCCACACTGGAACATTTTTCTTTGATATTGGAGGGCACAAAGACTTTCTCATGAGATAGTAACATGTCTTGCATGGTTTCTGAGTGATCTAGACTGTCTATTAACTCTTCATTCATGGAAGGTGAAGAGCTATGACTTAACTGATCACTAGAATTACTGTCACTGTTTTCTTTCAGATTTTCTGCAGTTTCTATTTGAGAACTAGCTGATCCTGCACAGAAAAGATCCTCAGGTAAATGTGATCCATCAGTCTGATCAAGTATTTGGGACTGATCAATACATCCTTGCTTTTCACCTACCAGAGCCTCTTCAAGTTTTACTTTCTTCACATCTCCATTTGAATTTTCAACATTATGCATTGAGAGGTGATTCTGGTATTCAATTTTTGAATAATAGAACTTTTTACAGCCAACAAAGTTGCAAGTGTAGGATGCATCTCTAAAGTGTTGTGCTTCATGGTGGTAAAGCTGTCCCAAGTCACTGAAAACAATATTGCATCCATTTAGTTCACATTTATAGCGCAGATCATCATGTTTCTGTTTATGGTGAAGTAATTCATTCACTGATCCGAACCTAGCATAGCAATCAATAGACACACACATATAAGGTTGAGGGCCACAATGAATTTGTTCATGTTCCCGCAGGTGAAAAGCAGACATAAAATGTCGTCGACAATAAGTACACTTCTCTCTTCTATTTTTCATATCCAAGTAGTGCTTGGCATTTTCATCATTATTTTGGTGTTCAGCTTTAAGATGCACACTTAAGTATTTAAATTGTTTAAATACACGGGAACAGTCTGTGCCCGGACATGGGTACAAATCTCTGTCTTGAAGATGGCAATCTTCTAATTTACTGAATGTGACATAATCGTGAGACTCTCCTTTGGTTTGTTCATCTAATAACTGATTTTGGTCCAGAGCAGAGGGGCTCCTGGGATACAGTCCCTTTTGAGAACTTTTTAACAACAACCTCTTTCTAGAGTGGTTCCTTCTTGGTGGCATTTTAACATGTTCCATCACATGAGGAACAAATATTTCTTTCCTCTTGAATTTTTTAATACAAACTGGACAGGTATAAATACCATCTTCCATATGCATCTTCGAATGATGAAGAATCCTGGCCTCTATACATTCCCGTTTACATAACAAACAGAAAAATTTATACTGAAGCCACCTCTGGTATCTTTCAGAAGATCCAATGGGTTTTTTGTCCCTTTTCTCCTTATGCTGGTCGTTCAAATCTCTTCTTCTATATTGCTTATCTTCCTTACCTTCTTCATAGTCACTGAGAAATGACTCTAAAACATCTGTATCATTAATGGATATTTCATAGCCACTTAGATCATCATCAGAATCTGAGGCTTCTTGTCCTAGGAGTTGGTGGCAATGTCGTTTCAAAGTTTTCCAGTCCCAAAATTCAGGATCAAATGGCCAGTGGGCTTTTAAAGCTAGTAAGAGCTCGCATCGGAGAGAATTTGGAACAGGTGCATTTTCTTCGTCAAATTTTTGATCTGGTTGTGAATAGAGTTCTTCCAACATATTAAATACATCCAAACTGGGCTCAATTAAGAATTCCGTAAGCTGGCAGGCACGTCTAACTTCTAAATCTTCTGGTAGGAGACAAGCAATTGTTTTACAAACTGATGCTTTCATTTCTTCATCCTCACTTGATCTGAGTTGGAGAGCTCTGACACATAGTAAAATGGACACCCCAAGACCAGCATCTTGTGCCTATTCAAAAGGAAAGAAAGAGTCTTTTTACTATAGATATATTACATAAGTTTCACTGTTATACATTTTACATATCTCCAGATAAATATATATGCCTCAAAACTTTCAAAGTTAACTTTTTTCTTAACTATTTCTTCATGCAAGTTTTTAGGTATTTAACTCAACATGCAAAGACTTGGACTAGATTATGAAAAACACAAACAGGGGTTGGAGGAATAGTTCAACTGTGAGTGTGAGTACTTTGTATGCAAAAGATAGTGAAGTTTGATGACTGACACTACATGGTCCCCTGAGCATCCCTGGGAACCCCAAACAGAGTTGGGAGTAACCTGAGTACTGTACAAGATTGATCCCAGGGGCTGGAGAGATAGCACGGAGGCAGGGTGTTTGTCTTTCATGCAGAAGGACGGTGGTTCGAATCCCGGCATCCCACAAGGTCCCCCAGCCTGCCAGGAGTGATTTCTGAGCGTAGAGCCAGGAGTAACCCCTGAGCGCTGCTGGGTATGACCCCTCCAAAAAAAAAAAAAAAAAAGATTGATCCCAAAATAAAAAAATCCTACAGTCTCTGAAACATGAACAATAACAATTTATATATTGATAGAATATTCAACCTTTCAAGACATTAAGTTCTTTTAGTTTGTTTTTGGGCCACACCCAGTGGAATTCAGGAATTACTCTTGGCTCTATGCTCAGAAATCACTCTTGGCAGGCTCAGGGACCATATGGGATGCCAGGAATCAAACCCAGGTCCACCCTGGGTTGGCCAATTGCAAGGCAAACGCCCTATTGCTGTTGCTATCACTTTGGTCCCAGACTATTTCAATCTTTTTTTTTCCTTTTGGTTTTTGGGCCACACTGGCAGTGCTCAGGGGTTCCAGTCCTGGCTCTGTGCTCAGAAATCACTCCTGGTAGGCTCGGGGGACCATATGAGATGCTGGGATTTGAACCACCGACCTTCTGCATGCAAGGCAAACACCTTACCTCCATGCTATCTCTTGGCCCCTTCTTCATTTTTTTTCTTTTATCTTTGTTTTTTGGAGACTATTTCAATCTTAAAGGATCCTGAATTTTTTTTTTTTTTTGGGTTTTTGAGCCACATCCGGTGACGCTCAGGGGTTACTCCTGGCTATACGCTCAGAAATTGCTCCTGGCTTGGGGGATCATATGGGATGCTTGGGAATCGAACCGCAGTCCTTCCAGGACTATCGCGGGCAAGGCAGATGCCTTACCCCTTGCGCCACTGCTCTGGCACCCTGAATTATTTAAAGTTATCCAGGGGCCAGAGAGATAGCACAGCAGTAGGGCATTTGCCTTGCATGCGGCTTGACCTATGACCAACAGTGGTTCAATTCCCAGCATCCCATATAGTCTCCTGAGCCTGCCATGGGTGATTTCTGAGCGTCGCTGGGTGTGACCCAAAAGCAAAGCAAAGCAAAACTAAACTAAAAGGTATCCCTTCCACCAAGATTTTTTCAAGTTTTAGGAACAAATTTTAACTTGAAGGATATTTAGATAAAGATATGGTCTATGTTACCGACAGGAAACCAAAGCTCCAAAAATAAAGATAAACCACTACAGTGCCCTCCCTAAGATAAAATGCTGCCTTCTGCAAGAGACCTAAAAGCCACACAACTTTCCAGTATCATTATTCCTTTCTACTACTTCAAGGGGTTATGTGACTGGTTGATCCATTTCCTTCTATAAAACAGAACACCCTTAAAAAAAAGTAACAAAAATAGGGCCTGGAGAGATAGCATAGCGGTGTTTGCCTTGCAAGCAGCCGATCCAGGACCAAAGGTGGTTGATTCGAATCCCAGTGTCCCATATGGTCCCCCGTGCCTGCCAGGAGCTATTTCTGAGCAGACAGCCAGGAGTAACCCCTGAGCACTGCCGGGTGTGACACAAAAAACCAAAAAAACAAAAACAAAAACAAAACAAAACAAAACAAAACAAAAACAAAAAAAATAGTAACAAAAATAAAAAACAGGCCACATTTTATCTGATGATATGATCACGTAAATCAACCTATTTAATAATAAATTTATAGATTCCTACAGCTATGTATGGCAGTGGAAGAAAGGTATGTCAAACAACTCAATGTTCTTGCTTTCTGAGATGGAGATACAGTGAAAAGGAAATAACTCTGTAACATGAGAAGAAAAAAATATATATAGTTATGGCATATAAAGAAATTCAAGGGGCCGGAGAAGTAGCATGGAGGTAAGGCATTTGCCTTTCATGCAGAAGGTCATCAGTTCAAATCCGGCTTCCCATATAGTCCCCCGTGCCTGCCAGGAGCAATTTCTGAGCATGGAGCCAGGAGTTTTCCCTGACCCAAAATACACACACACACACACACACACACACACACACACACACACACACACACACACACACAACACACACACACACACATACACACACACACACAGATACTTGAGGCCACTTAAGATATACAGACTAATCACCTTAATCTGTCAAACTATATTTATGAGAAAGGAAGCACTTTAGATCTTTATTATGGTAGATAACATCATTCATAGCAGATCTAGATCCTAATAAAAATAGATGAGATAATCTCTATCTCATAAAAAAAAGAAAATCTATGGGGAGAAGGCTGTTGGGCCACATTCAACAGTTCTCAGGGCCTACTCCTGGTTCTGCACACAGGAATCACTCTTGGAAGGTTAGAGGTGCCATATGGGAATGCTGGGGTGGTTACATACAAGGCAAATAAATGCTCTACCTACTGTACTATTGCTCCAGCCCCTATTTTTTTGAGGGGGGGTCCCCACACTCAGCAGTGTTCAGGGCTTACTCCTGGTTCTACACTCAAGGATTATTCCTTGTGGGCTTAGGGGAGCAGTGTGTATTAGGGACAGAAAGCATGTTGGCTGGAGCCAGAGAGATAGCACAGTGGTAGGGCATTTGCCTTGCACGCAGCTGGCCCAAAATGGATGGTGATTCAAATCCTGGCATCCCATATGGTCCCCCGAGCCTGTCAGGAGTGGTTTCTGAGTGCAGAGCCAGATGTAACCCCCTGAGTGCCGCCGGGTGTGACCCAACCCAACCCGAACCACCACCACAAAAAATAAAAGAAACCATGTCGGCTAAGTACAAGGCAAGTGGTTTGCCCACTATATCATTGCACTGGCTCCAGACGTAAATCTATTTAAAAGAGGCTTTCAATTCCCCTTATTTACCATGCCTTATCTTTTTACCCTTTAAGTCACAGACCAGAAAGGTTATAGTGGAACATAAATTTAGACCAGGGTTAAAAGAAACAGGTAGTAGTTGTACAGATCGACAGCAAATTCTTTAATGCGTGACAAATCCACTTTTTTTAGTCCTTCAACATTATGCATTTTCTACAGTTCCTAACAGCAGTTAAATTTTTTGTTGTTGGAGCCAGAATGATAGCGTAGAGGTAGGGCATTTGCCTTGCATGGAGAAAGACAGTGATTCAAATTCTATATGGTCCCCTGAACTGCCAGGAGCGATTTCTGAGCGTAGAGCCAGGAGTAACCCCTAGAGGCTGCCGGGTGTAACCCAAAATCCCCCCCAAAAATAAAATAAATAAAATTTGTTAATTTTATGGCCACATCTTGCAGTGTTCAGAGATTATTCCTGGTGGGGACTTGGAGAATTGTCCAAGTGTCCAAGGACTGAACCCTGAACTTGGGCCTGCTTCATACAAGGCAAGTACAACAACAGTTAGAATTTTAAGACTACCTCCAGTAACTCACTTTTGTTTAATCTCTTTGAGTATAAAAAGTGGAAACCTATAAACATACTGTTATTATCTCTATGATATACTGATGTCAACTCTATTATTATGCAAAAAGTACATTGTAGATGTTAGAGAGACAGTACAGGAGATAGAGTGCTCGCCTTGATTGCAGGAGATCTCCGGCACCACATATGGTCTCTTGAGAAAAGGCAGATATACCTGAGCACAGAGTTGGGTATAGCCCTGGAACACTGCCAAATATGGTATAAGCTGTATCCTTCCAATGCCTTTCCCCCCAAAATGGTATACTTTGCAGATGTGACTAAAACTGTAAAGTCAGTTGATCTGATGAAAATCCATATTTGGTGAATCTGACCTAATAATTACTCAAACATCTTAAATCTAAGTTCAAAAGTCAAATATGAGACCCCATTTTGGACTCAGTGAGTTTAGAAATGAAGCCTTGAAATATGAAAAGCTTCTAAGAGTAGAAAACAGACTTTGGAAGACAGCCAACAAGAATATAAGAACCTTAGTCCTACAACCAAAAACAACTGGGGTTGTGTCAACAATTAGTGGGAACAGAAATAGATTACCCATAATTCCTCTAGAGAGGAATTCAGGCTGACATCTAGATTTCAGCACTATGCTACTCTAGTCAGGGAGTTGTAATAAACTGTGCTGGATTTCTATTTTCCTTTTGGACTTTGGGTAATACCCAGCTGCACTCAGGGGCTACTCCTGGACTCTGCACTCAGAAATCATTCCTAGCAGTCTGGGGGGACCATACGGGATGCTGAGGATTGACCCAGTGATGGCCACATACAAGGCAAGCACCCTACCCACTGTGCCATCGCTCTGGCCCATGTGATGGATCTCTGCTAAAATTGTGAGCTAAAAAAAGGTTAGATTAAGCTTAGGACAAATAAAAGGCTTTATAAAGTGCCAGTTCTATAACTATATTTTCAAATAAGGCAAGTTAACTAATTATTGAACATGTTCTTTCTGTGAGAGGAGATAAAACTTGATTTAGGGCCGGTACGGTGGCGCAAGGGGCAAGGCGTCTGCCTTGACCGTGCTAGCCTAGGACAAACCACGGTTTGATTTCCCCAGAGTCCCATATTGTCCCCCAAGTCAGGAGTGGTTTCTGAATGCATAGCCAGGAGTAACTCCTGAGCATCACTGGGTGTAGCCCAAAAACCAAACCAAACCAAACAAACAAAAAAAAACTTAATTTACTATGATTAAAAATAATCATCAAGGGGCCGGGTAGGTGGCGCTGGAGGTAAGGTGTCTGCCTTGCAAGCGCTAGCCAAGGAAGGACCGCGGTTCGATCCCCCGGCGTCCCATATGGTCCCCCCAAGCCAGGGGCGATTTCTGAGCGCATAGCCAGGAGTAACCCCTGAGCGTCAAACGGGTGTGGCCCAAAAACCAAAAAAAAAAAAAAAAAAAAAAAAATCATCAATTAATTTAGCAGATAACTATTTTACCTATTCCTATTATCACTGGGAATGGCTATATTAACATTTTCAAATAAAGTATATAATTGGATCATTAAATTAAAAAATGAGACTACACATGGTCCCTTGAGCATAGCCAAGTGTGGCCACCCTCATTAAAAATCAAACTCCAGGGCCAAAGATAGCATGGAGGTAAGGAGATAACAAGAAGGTAAGGATGGGGTTCAAATCCCGGCATCCCATATGGTCCCCTGGGCTTGTCAGGAGCAATTTCTGAACGTAGAGCTAGGAATAACCCTGAGCGCTGCCGGGTGTGACCCAAAATCCAAAAAACACAAAACAAAATAAAACAAAACAAAAAAACCCCACCTTCTACCAACCCACTAAGAATAATTAAAAGCATTAAAGATTTAATGGTGCCTTTATTTTACTGTCAAATACCCATAAAAACAATCAGGAGGGGCTAGAGAGATAGTACAGCTGGTTGGGTGCCTGCCTGCCTTGCATATATGGCTGACCTGGGTTTAATCCACAGCATTTTATATGGTCCCTTGAGCACTGCCAGGAGTAACCCCTGATCATCACTGGGTTTGACCAAACAAACAAACAATGAAACAAAAATAACCAGGAACTGAAGAGATAATACACAAGGTTGATACGTGTACTGTGTGCATAGAGAAAGAAGTAAACCCTGAAAACTGCCCAGAGTAGCCCAAAAACTCCAAATCACACAAAACCAGAAACCATTATAGTTATGGAAATGGAGAGCTCAGTCATGAGTCAAAACTAAAAACAAAACGAAACCAGCAAAGCAGAAAATTCATTTCAGGGGGCCGTAGAGATAGCACAGCGGTGTTTGCCTTGCAAAAAGCCGATCCAGGACCTAAGGTGGTTGGTTCGAATCCCGGCATCCCACATGGTCCCCCGTGCCTGCCAGGAACTATTTCTGAGCAGATAGCCAGGAGTAACCCCTGAGTATAGCCAGGTGTGGCCCCCCCACCAAAAAAAAAAAAAAAAGAAAGAAAATTCATTCCAAATATTAATGCTGATAACTTTTTTTTTTTAACTTAAACACCTTGATTACATACAGGATTGTGTTTGGGTTTCAGTCATGTAAAGAACTAATGCTGATAACTCTTAGCATACATCTGTAGGGCTCAACTGAAAAATAACTTAATATGTGATGTTTCATTTCATTCTAAGAATTTTATTCCAGAATATCATTAACTTCCTAAAAATATAAACTGTTCCTAGTTTGTTGAAACTTTTTGTGAAATTGATGTTGGAACTATTGTATCTTATACCTAGAAAATGTTACTCCTTACTCAATGAGTTAAGAAATGCAATTAGGCGCCAGGGAGAATATTCAAAGGGCTGGACCACATGCCTGGCAGTAATTCGTAATTGGCCTGAGCACAGATTTGTCCTGCAGGCCATGTATTGCCAGGAGAGAATCCTGGGGACCCTAATTATACCCATCAACATAATTACACATAAATTATTATCATAATTTATAAACATGTCTATATAGGGCCTGAGAGATAGCATGGAGGTAGGGTCTTTGCTTCGCATGCAGAAGGATGGTGGTTCAAATCCCGACATCCCATATGGTCCCTCATGCCTGCCAGGAGCGATTTCTGGGCAAATAGCCAGTAGTAACTCCTGAGAGTTGCAGGGTGTGACCCAAAAACCAAACCAAACCAAAAAACATGCCTATATATAAAACACTGTTCTAGGAAAAGTGAGTTACAAAATAACTGAAGTGACAGCTA
Source organism: Suncus etruscus (assembly GCF_024139225.1). Taxonomy (NCBI): domain Eukaryota; kingdom Metazoa; phylum Chordata; class Mammalia; order Eulipotyphla; family Soricidae; genus Suncus; species Suncus etruscus. Next base: position 37,408,321 of record NC_064853.1, read on the forward strand.
AAAAATTATCTTCTTACTTTTAAGTAGTTGGTCACTTCAAACTACTATTTTCCACCAAAAAAAAAAAAAGGATTCTTAGTAAGTTAATTTGTAAAAAGAACTAGACAACTGTATAATTTTAGAAATTTCCATTATTTCTCATTTTCTCTTACCTAAAGAAATCACTTGTAAGTTATCTCAATTTCTCCTCTTTAATTTTTTAACTCTAATCAGGCAAAAGGAATGCTGTTGTGGTTTAGTTGTGACTGAATTGTCATAAAAAGCACACATTACTTACTTCAGTTTGTATGACTCTAATCAGGCAAAATAAATGCTGCTGTGTTTTAGCGATAACACCGAACTGACGACAACGTTCCAAAAAAGTTTCTAAAGAAGGGTCGATTCTTCTTTGTAGTTTGCTCCAAAACAGAGTCAATTCCCTATTAAAAAAGAAACGGAAAAGAATTATGATAAAACATTTAAAGCACAGTGGATATTTCTTTAATTTATCTGTAAAAATACACAGGTTTTGGTTTGTAAAAATAAATAAAAACCAAGAAAAAATTACATTTGGCTTTTTATTGCTTTCTCACAATTCAGTAAAATTATTTTAAAAATTTCCCTAAATATTCTATTTTTCTTTTGTGTTTGGGGGAAGAAAAAAAAGGCTGCTCAGAGCATTAAGCCCATTAAGCCCTTATTTAACATGCCATAATGAGATCCAGAATTTAGGAACTTTAAAGTGATAGTGGGCACTAAGAGATTAAATACAGAAGGTATTTAATTAATTATAAGCAGCTAACCCAGGTTCAATTTTGGACCCCAAACAGAAGGGGATGGAGAGGAATGAACCAACGATAAATATAGAATGATGGATAAAAGGACCAACTCTTAAAGAAGGCACTGCAAATATAGCAGTTGATTTACACAACCTATTTCCCCTCCCCTACCAAATAAAACAATATGGACATCTGGTCTGCTAGAAAACAAGTTTGAATTAGATGATATACTCACACTAGAAATAAGTATCACAATAGTTGGGAATGAATAGAAGTGATCCTTGTATATGTATAAATGTATAACGTATTAAGATTTACAATAAGAGGGCCAGAAAGATAGCATGGAGTTAAGGCATTTGCCTTGCATACGTAAGGACGGTGGTTCGAATCCTGGCATCCCATTTGGTCCCCCGTGCCTGCCAGGGGTGATTTCTGAGTGTAGAGACAGGAGTAATCTCTGAGCGCTGCTGGGTGTGATCCAAAAAACCCAAAAATAAACAAAAAAAGATTTATAATAAGAGATGTAAAGAAAGCAAGGGTCAACCTACCAAATATTGAGAGTTTAGGATGAAGGTTTCCAATCCAAATGTATGACTTTATATTTTAAGGTACCAAGTGATAATTACATGTTAAATATGTATGCCCTCCATTCTTTTTATTCTGGAGATAATCTCCAAAGCAGTGCTCAAATGGTCCAGGGGCCACTCCCAGAACATACTTGGCCAATTATGCTGTGTGGTTCAATGCTAGGGCTAGAGCAGTGCTTCTCAAATAATGGGGCATGCTCCCCAGGGGTGGAGGGCGCCGAGGCTCCGTAAAGGCGGGTAAGTTTGACCTCGGCATACACTGTCATCACAAGCTAAGCCCCGTGTTTATGTCTCTATATGTCTTTGGAGTTATGAGTTGCTGTGTCCTGCTTCAAACCCTGCTTTGAAAAGCTATGCATTGCAAAACGTGCTCATTGTAGCCATTAATCCAGATATCACCTCTGATTAAAAAATTAACTCAAATTATTTTTATATATATATATTTATTTTGCAGGTTAATAAAGAAGAAAAATTGAGTGGAGGAGAAGAAACACAAATATCAAAGGATGGGGGCCAGGGGCCCAGTGGTCTCAGGTGCATCGTCAGTGTTAAAAAAAGGACATCTAAAAAAGGGGGGGGGGGGCAGAGAGATAGCATGGAGGTAGGTTTTTGCCTTTCATGCAGAAGGAAGGTGGTTCAAATCCCGGCATCCCATATGGATACCGAGCTTGCCAGGAGCAATTTCTGAGCGTAGAACCAGGAGTAACCCCTGAGGGCTGCTGGGTGTAACCCCCCCCCAAAATAAAACAAAAACAAAAGAACAGAACTAAACATTCAAGCCAAAGTCAACAATGAAATCAAGAGATCCAAACTTAACTTTTAACAATACAAACTTAAAATGGGCCTGTTATACTGGCAGGTTGGTCAGGGGGAGGTGGTATGGGATATACACTGAGAGGAGGGTAGAGGGAGGGTGACAAAGGTGGTGGTATTGGCCCTGATTCATTGTATGTCTGAAACCCAATGATGAAGGACTTTGGAAATCACAATGATATCAATAAAATAAAATAAAAGAAAAACTCTTGGGACCCAGGTTAATAAATACAATAAATAAATGTACTTTTTAAGATAAATATGGTAGTAGTTACTGTAAATATTCCAGTTTCTGAAAGACTTCTTTCTTACTGCTAAAGCACTGATATTTTATTGTCACATATAACCACTGGTTATGTCTTTCGTTTTTTGGTTCTTTTTTTTTTTTTGGCCACACCCAGAGACGTTCAGGGGTCACTCCTGGCTGTGCACTCAGAAATAGCTCCTGGCTGGGGGTACTACCATATGGGATTCCGGGGATCAAACCCAGGTCCATTCTAGGCAGCCACGTGCAAGGCAAAGGTCATACAGCTATGCCATTGCTTTGGACCCTCTACAGGGCATTTCTAAAAGATAAAAAAATGTTTTGGGTAATAAGCTATATTGTTTACATTCCACGTATTACTTTCCATATTGACCATATTCAAGAATTACACTTCAATAAGTAAATTCTTTAAAGTGCATCTGAGACATTAGTAGGTACTTGTCAATAGATTTAGTGGAAGAATAAAGGAACTAATATATTAATTTCAAATAAAAGAACTGCATTTATTATCAGATTCTAAAAACAGCTTTTTAAAAATCTTGTATCTCGGGGCCGGAGAGATAGCACAGTGGCGTTTGCCTTGCAAGCAGCTGATTCAGGACTTAAGGTGGTTGGTTTGAATCCTGGCATCCCATATGGTCCCCTGTGCCTGCCAGGAGCTATTTCTGAGCAGATAGCCAGGAGTATCCCCTGAGTGACACCGGATGTGGCCCAAACCCACCCCCCAAAATCTTGTATCTCTTATCAAAAATAATTTACAATACAATTTTCTTTTCTAGACAAGTGCTCCACTATATTCATATTCAATACAGAAAATTTCTAGCACTACAGATTATCTTATTTTAGCTGCATTCCTAAAATTGATCGTCCTTAGTAATTAATTATTTTTTATTATGTTTGTCTAACTTCAATATTCCTCTGCTTGGGAGGATCACTATAAACAGCTAAGGACAAAAAAAATTCCCCCAAATTGTATATGTTTTAGGTTCTAAATATCATTCTATGAACCACCTGGAAGAAGCTTACTTTTCACAAGAGTAAAGTTACAAGATTTTCTTTCCTTTACTCATATAACTTCTAGAAGATCAATTTACAGGAAATCTCTGGTAATCCTTTCCTGCTACAGAGAACAATATTAATCCCAGAGCCAAGAACATCATTGGAAGAACTAATGATGGTTGGGAGAATAAAGGTCACTGTAAAAGGAAAGCTGCATCAATAATACAAAAATAAATTTTTACTAGTTTCAAATATAATCTACTATTCATGCTCTACTATACTGTAGATTTGAGAGGGGCGGGGTTCTAAGGAATGCTCAGGATACCTGGGGTGTTCTCCAGGTAATTTTTATCAAATTGGTCTGGCAGCTCAATTGTGAATCTGAGACTATCAGATGTGGTCTTGTTCAGTCCAAAGAATTAAATTTATAATTTGCATTCAAAACCTATCTATATGGGCCCAGAGAGATAGCACAGTGGCGTTTGCCTGGCAAGCAGCCGATCCAGGACCAAAGGTGGTTGGTTCGAATCCCGGTGTCCCATATGGTCCCCCATGCCTGCCAGGCGCTATTTCTGAGCAGACAGCCAGGAGTAACCCCTGAGCACCACTGGGTGTGACCCAAAAAAACAAAAACAAACAAACAAAAAAACCTATCTACAAGGTAAAGAATAAACTATAATAAAAAAGGGTTGGGAAAAAAAAAAAAAAGGGTTGGAGAGATAGTATAGTTGAAAAGAGTGCTTGCCTTGCATGTGGTTGGTATGAACTTGATCCTTTGGTATCTCATACAGTCTGGTCCCCTGAGCACCACAAAGAGTAACTCCTGAGTGCTGATCTAGGAGTAATAATTCCTGAGCACTACTGGGTAGTTTTGCAAAACAAAAACAAAACAAAAATCTACAACAAGAAAAACTGTGATTTGTTTCCTCCAAAAGACATTTGTTTTACTGAGGATAAAAAATTAATACAGGGGCCGAAGAGATTACATAGAGGTAGGGCATGCAGAAGGATGGTGGTTCGAATCCTAGCATCCCAGATGACCCCTGAGCCTGCCAGGAGTAACCCCTGAGCATTGTTGGGTATGACCCAAAAACAAAACAAAACAAAAAGAACATAAAAACTTCCTGTATTTGATTAAGTGATCAAAAGCTTTACTGCTATCACTTTTTGTTTCCATTTGTTTTGCAAAATGTTCACAGTAATCACAGAATATATTTAAGTAAGTCCCTATCTCACCATCTTCTTTCTCAGAGATAAAACTCTGGCAAAACAGATTTGGACTTAGAAAACTTCAAGCTAAATTTTGGTGTATCAAAATTGGTGGAACGAAAGATTAAACTGGATTTAGGAATTAAAAAAAAAAAAACAAACCTCAATCTGTCACTGGATAGTCCAAACTTTCTGATCTTCCACTGATTCATATGTACAGACTATTATAAAGATTTGGTATGTCATATATATCACACAAAATTTGTTATATAAGACGAAAAGCAAAAAAATTAATATAAAAATGCTAATAGCCAGAGCGGTGGTGCAAGTGGTAGGACGTCTGCCTTGCACACGCTAACTAGGACAGATCGTGGTTGGATCCCCCAGCATCCCCCAAGCCAGAAGCGATTTCTGAGCACAAAACCAGGAGTAACCCCTGAGCGTCACCAGATATGGCCAAAATTAAAAATAAAAAGCAAATATCTATAAAATATGACTGTTGTGACAGAGAAACAAAAGAAATAGAATATATATATATAAAATAAGAACCCCAAGTTCTTTAGTTCAATTTCTAGCACTGAATGTCTTCTGCAGCACTAGATATACCCTGGTGGCTCTTGGCACATACCAGGTATGCAGTGCATCAGGCTAAGTAGCCCTTCTGAGAAGGCCCCTTTAAATATGTGTGCACATAAATAGATGCTCTGGATAGAGTGTGTCCACCTGAAGGGTGAAGTAAAAGTACATAAAAGGCTTTACAAGGATTCTCTAATGAACATAATGCTCATTTCCAACTTCCATCTATAATCTAATTCTAAAGTACTAAGGGCTCCTCTAATCAAGATTACTTAAACCAGGGATCTCAAACTCGAAGCCTGTGGGCCGTCCTCCATACAACATTTTGTGGCCCTGCCCTAGAAGAATCTTTTTTTGTTTTGTTTTGTTTTAGTTGATTGGGTCACACCCCCCAAAGTTCAAGGCTTACTACCAACTTTGCACTCAAGGATCATCCCGACTTTGCCTCCTGCGGCCCCCAGGTAAATTGAGTTTGAGACTCCTGATTAAGCTATTCATTGAATTAAAGCTTAAAAGAAATTCCAAGCATTACCCATTCTCTGAAACCCTTTTAAACACTGAGTACTTTTCCCTAATCTCCTATAGCATAATCCATATCACCAACCTGGTACTTACACTTTTCTGTATATCAGATTTGTTCCAAAGGCCTAAATAAATTCAATGCAGTTAACATGAAAAGAATTATGGATTACAAATTTTCTTTTGTATCAACTGGTACTCTGCAGTCAAACAAAATAAATATAAATGAAACTGAAAACTGAAATTGGGGTCAAAGCAATAGTATAATGTAACGGGCAAGCACCCAAACCCAGTTTGATCCCTGGCACCCCAAATAATTCCCTAAGCACAGAATCAGGAGGAAGCCCCAAACAAAACCAAAATAAAATAATGCAATTCTATTATATAATAACAAGCAAAAGAAATTCAGGTGTATTTCCTCCTCTAGTACAAGTCCGACCTAGAAAGTTAGCTAGGTATTTTGATACATTTCATAGGTGTGTTTTTAAGTAAGAGGGGAAAGTGTCTGCCAAAGACATAATAAAGATAAAGAAAAATTTAATGGCAATTTATTTCGTATTACTATATTTTATCTTAAAAGATGAATACACATATCAAGTTAATAGATAATCTCTATAGGAAACTAGGAGTTTAAACTTTTTTTTAAGGCTTTGAGGCACCAGTGGCATTCAGGGTTTTAGTCCTGGCTCTGTGCTCAGAAATCACTCCTGGAAGGCTTAGGATACGATATGATATGTCTGGGAGTGAATTTGGATCAGCCTCATACAAGGCAATCGGCCTACCTGCTGTGCTACTGTTCAGCCCCTAAACTTTCTATCCTTTATTTGTGATCCTTCTTGTAAAGAAAAAAAAAATTTAATCAAATGGTTTAGCGTGTAAACAAGTTTTATGTTTTTACGTAACTTATCTGTTGAAACTTTTTGCTTAAACTTTAAATTAGAAACAGATTTATTGTTTACATAAACTAAATTCTACACTATGTTCTAATAAAGGCAATGACTAAACACACTTACCAAGAATAATACACACTTGCAGTTTGTAGCTGCTGGGTCAGGTAAGTCGTACAAAGAACAAATGCTGTGTTATCCTGACCCTCAGATTCCAGATTACAGATGATGTCTAGTACTTCCTTGCAGTCGACCATTGCAATCTATAAAAAAATGATATGACTAAATCACAACGAAACTTTCTTGTAAACGTTGTTATATATTACTATTTATAACATTTTATGCCTTTTTTCTTTCTTTTTTTTTTTTTTTTCTTTTTTCTGTTTTGAGTCACACCTGGTGTCGCTCAGGGTTACTCCTGGCTCTGAGCTCAGAAATTACTCCTGGCAGGCTCGGGGGACCACAAGGGATGCCGGGAATCAAACCAGAGTCCATCCGGGGTTGGCCGCGTGCAAGGCAAACGCCCTACCACTGTGCTATCACTCTGGCCCCCGCATTTTCTGTTTCTGATAACTACTTAAGACAAGATTTAGAGAACATAATTTTTTGCTATTAACTAAAGGCTATGACTTCTGGAATATTAATTCAGTTAAACACAGGAGAGGATAGGTAGCACAGGAAGTTCTATCGCACTTTTATTATTTAAAAAAACTAAATTTTTATATATTTTTTAAAAAACTAATCATGAACTCGGGGACCAGTGATAACAGAACGGTAGGGCATTTACTTTGCATGCGGTTGACCAGAATGACCTGGGTTCAATTCCTGGCCTGCCAGGAGCGATTTCTGAGCAGAGCCAGGAGTAACCCCTGAGAATTGCTGTGTGTCACAAAACACACACACACACACACACACACACACACACACACACAAACACACTCATGAACATTGTGACCATATAAATGAGTTATGAGGGAAAAAACCTTCAGATTGTGGACTTGGGAGATAACAAGCTGAAATTTATGCTTTGCAAATGGAAGGTTCAGGTTTGATCTTCAGCAATGGGTCCCCTGAGGCTGCTGGAAGTGAGCCCTAAGCACAGAGACAGGAGTAGTTCAAGCACCACTGGGAATAACCCAAATAACCAGAACGAAATGCAAACAAAATACTTCAGAATGTTTTTGCCTGAAATAGTCTCATCTTTCCCTCCCCCATCTTTCTTCTTACATTTTATCCTGTCATTCTAGTTAGAAAAAAAATTAATGGATTGACCTTACTACCAGTTGAAAAACTTAATGGCTGAAGACCAATTGAGAAACTCTTAAATATAAAATTATGACATAACTTAGTCATATAATTAAGAAAAAATGTTTGCATAGCATTTTTCAAAAACACTTTTAGGAAGACATCTTTCCCGTTCCGTAATTTAATATGAATAGCACTCTCAGGAAACAAGACTGGGCAAAAGGGTGCTGGAGCTGTATGCACAGTGGGTCAGGTGTTTACATGGTTGACCCAAGTTCGATCCCATATATCATTCATAGTCCCTGAGCCTGCCAGGGTCAATTTCTAAATGCAGAGCCCAAAACAAAATCAAACTACAACACACACACACACACACACACACACACACACACAATTTCTAAATGCAGAGCCCAAAACAAAATCAAACTACAACACACACACACACACACACACACACACACACACACACACACACACACACACACACACACCCACCAACAACAAAAGCCAAGAATTCTAAAATTCAATTTTAGCAGTGGACCATCTCCAAGTTGAGAAATAACATAAGGACTTCTCAATCACACATATAACACAAAACTTGCATTTCAAGACTAATTCTTACTCTTTTCAAATATCTATTATTGTATTGGTCCCTTTTGTTTTGTTTTTGAGCTATACCATGCTGTGTTTAGAGCTTATTTCTGGCTCTGCACTCAATCCTGTTGGGTTCACAGGATCATATGGGGCCCAAGATCAAATCCATGTAGAATGCATGCATGGATTCCTACTAAGGACTTACTCCTGGCTCTGCACTCAGAAACTATTCCAGAAAGGTCGAGAAACCATATGGGATGCTTGGGTCAGTTGTGTGCAAGTCCTACCCACTATACTGTCATTCTAGCTCCTAGTAAACCGATTTTAACTTGGTTATTTTAAGCTATATACATTTGGTTTTAACTAAGCTGTGTGTGTGTGTGTGTGTGTGTGTGTGTGTGTGTGTGAGAGAGAGAGAGAGAGAGAGAGAGAGAGAGAGAGAGAGAGAGAGAGAGAGAGACAGAGAGAGAAGGAGAGAGAGGAGAGAGAAAGAGAGGAAGAGAGGGAGAGAGAGAAAGTCAAGAATAAATTAGCTTTCTATAGAATAGTGGCTTTCAATTCAATTCCTGATTAGGTTTAAGATACATAGTAATATATGAGTAACATAGTAAATAATTTGTTCCCACTACTGTATTTGCCGGCGTATAAGACAACCCCCTAATTTTGCAGTTAAAACATAGGTTTAGGCCTATATTCGCTGTATCAGACAGAACGTTCCTGTGCTCATGTACCACAGTGAGCCAATCACAACAAGCAAAGGTTCAAAGGTTCTACTGTAATTGACTTCCTCTCTGACTATGGCCAATCTGAGCAGGCTTTTTACACTATAGATTCGGTACAGAACATTGTCTAATTTGCATACATCAAAAGCCTGCTTGGATTGGCTGAGTTAGAGAGGCAGTCTGAGCAGCCTTACAGTGGTTGGTGCAGGATCGAGTTGGAAAATTCGCTTTGTGGCAATATTCAGACAATTTTCGTTTAGGGGCATACTGAAACATTTTTCGGGATATACTCGGCGTATAAGACGACCCCCGATTTTCGGTTGACTTTTTTTTTTTTATCTCAAAAGTCGTCTTATAAGCCGGAAAATACGGTAATATTTTTTTTGGGGGGTGACACACAGCTGTACTCAGGGCTTACTCCTAGCAGGGCTCTGGAAACCATACGGGGTTCCATGATTCAAACCTGGGTCTACCATGTACAAGGAAAGCTCCCTATCTGCAGACAAATCTCTCCAGTCTTGTTCTAATAAATTCTTAAAAATCAGTGTATATTTCATTTTTTTTTCAAAAGGAAATTAAAGTGGATTTAAGGTTATTTGTATAAGATTCTTCCTTGCATTACTGAAAAAAAGGAACCTGGGAGTTACTTTGGTAAGTTTACATTTCACATAACCTTGGGTTTATCTCTGGAACAATCATCCCTATTAGATTCAAAGCAAACAACAAAGGGCTGTTTTGCCACTCCTCCCACCTCCTCCATTGCCCTCCCCACACACAAAGAAAATTGGGAGGGTGCTAGAGAGTTATCTCAATAATTTGGAATGCATATTTTGCATGTAAAAGGCCCAAGTTCAATCCCTAGCACTATATAAGACTACCTGAGCAGTGCCAGAATTGACCATCCCCTCATCAATGCTAGGAGTAGCACCTGAGCATTACCAAGTGTGGCAAAAATAAATAGATTTTTTTTTAAAGGAGAGGCGGTATGGCTATTAAAAAAAACACTTCTGGGGCTGGAGCAATAGCACAGATGATAGGGTGTTTTGACTTGTACAGGACTGACTTGAGTATGATCCCTGGCATCCCATAAAGTCCCCCAGAGCCTGCCAGAAAAAATATCTGAGTGCAGAGCCAGGAGTAACTCCTGAGTGCTGCCAGGTGTGACCCAAAAATCAAAACAAATAAAAACTTTAAACTTCCTTTAAACTTCAATAATACTACAAATTAGCACTGTGTTATCAAGTGGTTACTTGTACGTTTCTTAAATGGTCATTGATGCTTCTATTTAAATCTTGTGATTGTGTATGTAGCTAAAAGAACCCTGAAGTATTTTACTGAATTGTTTTAAAGAATGAGTCTTATTTATTGAACCTACCAGTATAAACCAAAATACCTACAAATAAACTACAAAAGTGAGACTAAAAAATCCAAATACATAAGTAAGTTCTAGGAAAATCTTCAAAGATATTTAAAATAACAGTTTTAGAAGGTAGAAATTTATCTTTTTTTTTTCATTGTTTTTGGACAATCCATGATGTTCAGGGGGTTACTCCTGGCTCTGTACTCTGCAGGAATTACTCTGGCGGTGCTTAGGGGGACAACATGGGATGCAGGGGATTAAAACCAGGTTGATGGGGCCTTGCAAGCACTAACCAAGGTTCGATTTCCCTGGTGTCCTATATGGTCCCCCAAGCGAGGAGCGACTTCTGAGGTGCATAGCCAGGAGCAATCCCTAAGAGTCACCAGATATGGCCAAAAAACCAAAACCAAACAAACAAAAAAGAAAACCAAACAAACAGATGGATCACATGCAAGCAAGTGCCCCCCCCCACTGTTATCCAGCCTGGAAGGTAAAAATATTTAAAAATGCAAGTCCTCAATTTTTATGGGGGGGGGTCACACCTGGCTGTGCTCAGGGGTTACTCTGGCTCTATGCTCAGAAATCGTTTCTGGCAGGCTTGGGGGACCATATGGGATGCCAGGATTTGAACCACTGTCCTTCTGCATCTAAGACAAACGCCCTACCACTGTACTATCTCTCTGGCCCCCAAGTCCTCAAATTTTTTAATGCTTTTTTTTCTAACTCTAGGATATAGATTTTAGTATGTATCACATTCTCTTATGATAAAATGAATAAAATCACTCAAATTTTAACTTTAAATTTAGTTTTATAATCAGGCCTTGTATGTTATCTTAATCTTTGATTTGTATTTAAACCAATCTAGAATTTCTATGTTACTGTTTACTTTTCCTTCTATTCCCAAATTAAATTCCCAGAGGGTCATGTATTTGCTCTGTTTATCATTTATACCTGGTGACTGTCAATTCCCAATAGTCTTAGACTGGTGAGGAAATTAGGTACTGTTTGTCTTTTTTTTCCCAATCAAGAGAAGCATCTCAGGCCACCATCTCTAGTAAACACAACAGATACAGAAGATGTAGTTCATTCACTGAGCAAGACTGAAATGATTCTGAGAACAAATCTTTTGCTTTTCAAAATAATAAAAGCAATACTTTGAAATATTGTTTCTTAATACTGTATGCGGAAAACATGACCTCAGTGAAAATTTCCTCTTTTAGTAATGGAAACATCCACTTTGAACAATAGTTTATGCTACATTCTAAACTTTCATTAAGGTTAGAGTGGTAGGGGCCGGGCGGTGGCGCTGGAGGTAAGGTGCCTGCCTTGCCTGCGCTAGCCTAGAACGGACCGAGGTTCGATCCCCCGGCGTCCCATATGGTCCCCCAAGAAGCCAGGAGCAACTTCTGAGCGCATAGCCAGGAGTAACCCCTGAGCGTCACAGGGTGTGGCCCAAAAACAAACAAACAAAAAAAAAAAAAAAAAGGTTAGAGTGGTAGCACAGAGGGAAGGGTGCTTGCCCTGAATGTAATTGACCTGGGTTTGGTCCTTGGCATCCCATATGATCCCCTGAACACTGCTGGCAGTAGTTCCTGAGTGCAGAATCTGGAATAACACCCCTGAGCATCACTCGGTGTGGCCACAAAACAAAACCAAAAATAACTTTCTTTAAAATATGGGCAAAGGTAAAACTAATAGCAGTGTCTTCTTTATCAGTTCTAAATAACAGGTCTATAAACTGGAATCCCAGCATTCTGTGAAGTTCTGAGTTTGAGGTTTGAAGTTTTGGCTTTCAAGCTGAACCTGTAAATTAAACTTAATTGTATGAATCTGGCTGTATTTTTCCCCCAGAGGTTTCCCATTACACAAACCCATTATTGGGATACCCACAGGTGCCAAGATACAGGTACTTTTATTCCCAGCTGTTACTCAAGTTAATTTGACTCGAGCTCAGCTGAAGTAGACAGTAATGTATAACTTTTCTACACTTATTTTAAACTCCCAATTAATAAATAGTAGTGATCTATAAGTAATTTTCCAAAGCAAACTAAAAATTCTCTTTAATACTGCTGTCACATGCAAAAGAAAGCATCACTAACAGGAAATTAATTATAATGTACCTGTATTCTTTTTTTTTTTTTTTTTTGGTTTTTGGGCCACACCCGGTAACGCTCAGGGGTTACTCCTGGCTCTACACTCAGAAGTCGCTTCTGGCTTGGGGGATCATATGGGACGCCAGGGGATCGAACCGAGGTCCATCCTCGGCTAGCGTGGGCAAGGCAGACACCTTACCTCTAGTGCCACCATAATGTACCTGTATTCTGCTTTTATAATCATCATTGCCTGGGAATCATGCAAAGGAAGAGAGCTCTTACACTGAATTACATTCCCAGCCTAAGTGTTCCTTTTTTTTTTTTTTTTTTTTTTGGTTTTTGGGTCACACCCGGCGGTGCTCAGGGCTTACTCCTGGCTGTCTGCTCAGAAATAGCTCCTGGCAGGCACAGGGGACCATATGGGACACCGGGATTCGAACCAACCACCTTTGGTCCTGGATCGGCTGCTTGCAAGGCAAACGCCGCTGTGCTATCTCTCCGGGCCCGCCTAAGTGTTCCTTTTATTGATTTTTTTTATTCTCTTCTTCCTCTTTTTTAAAAGAGGGGAAGAGATTGAGAGAGAGAGGAAGGGAGGGAGAGAGAAAGAGATAGAGGGAGAGTCAGTGGGAAGGAGGGAGATAGAGGGAGGGAGAGAGGGAAGAGGGAGAGAGGGAAGAGAGAGAGAGATCATGTGTTCCTTTTTAAAATAAGTTTGTGTCACTTATTTTTGCTTTGATACAGGTAATCCAAATCCTCTTAAAATTTTTGCTGAAAAGCCAGGAAAGAAATGAGGTGATAGCTGAAAAGGGTAATAAAACCCAATTTATTAATTATTATTTTATTTTCTAAAAACTTTTATTGATTTTTGGGTTATACCCGGCAGTATTCAGGAATTACTGCACTCAAAAATCGCCCCTGGGGCCCGGAGAGATAGCACAGCAGTGTTTGCTTTGCAAGCAGCCAATCCAGGACCAAAGGTGGTTGGTTCGAATCCCGGTGCCTGCCAGGATCTATTTCTGAGCAGACAGCCAGGAGTAACCCCTGAGCAATGCTGGGTGTGGCCCAAAAAACAAAACAAAACAAAAAACAAAAAAAAAAATATCGCCCCTGGCAGGCTGGGGGACCATAGGAGTATCGAGAATCAAATCAGGTCCCTCCCCGGCCGGCAGCATGCAAGGCAAACAAATGCCTTACCTGTTATCTTTTTTTTTGGGGGGGGGCTTTTGGGCCACACCTGGTGATGCTGGGGGGGGGGTTACTCTTGGTTATGCGTTCAGAAATCGCTCCTGGCTTGGTGGCTTGGGGACCATATGGGGCTCCAGGAAATCTAACCGTGGTCCGTCCTAGGCTAGCACATTACCACTGTGCCACGGCTCCGGTCCCCCCACTCCCTTTATTATTTTTTGTGCCACACCAGTGACACTAGGATTACTCCTGGAAGGCTCGGGGGACCATATGGGGTGCTGGAGTCAAACCTGGATCTGCTGCCTGCAAGGCAAATGCTCTACCTGCTGTGTTATTACTCTGACTCCTAAAACCTTAAAAAGAGTGGTAGTTTTTTTTTTTGGGGGGGGGGGTAGTTTGGGCCACAACCGATGACAAGGATTACTCCTGGCCATGTGGCTCAGAAATTGCTCCTGGCTTTGACGGACCATACGAGACATTGGGGGATTGAACCACGGTCCATCCTAGGTCATTGCATGCAAAACAAACATCTACCGCTTGTACCACTACTCGGGCCCTAAAATTTTTTTTAAAAAAACAAGAAATAGGGGCCGGGCGGTGGCGCTGGAGGTAAGGTGCCTGCCTTGCCTGCGCTAGCCTAGGACGGACTGCGGTTCGATCCCCCGGTGTCCCATATGGTCCCCCAAGAAGCCAGGAGCAACTTCTGAGCGCATAGCCAGGAGTAACCCCTGAGCGTCACAGGGTGTGGCCCAAAAACCAAAAAAAAAAAAAAAAAAAAAAAAAACAAGAAATAATAACATAAATGCTAATGAGATGATTATAGCTATGGGGAGAATGATGATGCAGTAGGAACAGAAATGCTGTACGTAGTATTTCAGTTAAGGAACCAAGAGAGAGTGTGATCAAGGTTATTGATCACAGACAGCCAGGAGTAACCCCTGAGCAATGCCAGGTGTGGCCCAAAACCAAAAAAAAAAAAAAAAAAAAAAGAAAAGAAAAGAAAATTCTCTTCCAAATGCCTCAATTTCCTCAGAAAAATTCACCAACAAAGAGTGAAATGGGATAGAAGGTATTCTTTTTTTTTTTTTTTTTTTGGTTTTTGGGTCACACCCGGCAGTGCTCAGGGGTTACTCCTGGCTGTGTGTTCAGAAATAGCTCCTGGCAGGCACGGGGGACCATATGGGACACCGGGATTCGAACCAACCACCTTTGGTCCTGAATCGGCTGCTTGCAAGGCAAACACCACTGTGCTATCTCTCCGGGCCCAGTAGAAGGTATTCTAATCTACAAGAATAAGAGAGTGACTACTCTACAGAAATACAGTGTTACTGATCTAAAGTAAAACCAGCAGGCAAATTTTTCACTACTCAAGTTTGTCTTCCCTCTCTCCCAATTGAAGTAAAGATAAAGATTAAAAAGAGATTTAAGGATAATCCAGATTCTGGTTAGTGAAATTGGGGCAATTAAGGGAGAGATCTGCAAAGGAACTTAGACTGCATAGAAGGAAGACAATGATTAACTATGAGAAGGGAGAATGCACAGGAGGTATTAAGGAGAATGAAAAAGACAGGATCAAATGATTATTGGTAGCAAAAGTTTTATATTAAAGGTAATAAAATTTTAAAAACCTACATTTGCAGAGTAAATTGAGAATTGGTATATACAGAATCAGATATTTAAAATTCTACATTTAATAAGTAATTTCTTGGGTGGAGAGATAGCATAGAGGTAGGGCACTTGCCTTGCATGCAGAAGGATGGTGGTTCAAATCTGGGCATCCCATATGGTCCCTCGAGCTTGCCAGGAGCGATTTCTGAGCATAGAGCCAGGAGTAACCCCTGAGTGCTGCCGGGTGTGGGAACCCCCCCTCCCCAAGAAAAAAATTTAATTTTTTCTTTTTTCTTTTTTTTTTTTTTTGGTTTTTGGGCCACACCCATTTGACGCTCAGGGGTTACTCCTGGCTATGCGCTCAGAAATCGCTCCTGGCTTGGGGGACCATATGGGACGCCGGGGGATCGAACCGCGGTCCATCCTACGCTAGCGCTTGCAAGGCAGACACCTTAACTCTAGCGCCACCTTCCCGGCCCCAAAATTTAATTTTTTCAAGCCTGGTGATGCTCAGGGGTCACTCCTGGCTATGCGCTCAGAAATCACTCCTGGCTTGGGGGACCATATCAGACACTGGGGGAATCATACCACGGTCTGTCCTAGGCTGGTGTGCCCAAGGCAGATGCCTTATGGCTTGCGCCACCGCTCCGGTTCCATTAATAAGTAATTTCAATGCAGAGGTAAACCGACAATCACATGTCAGATCTTAAAGGCAGGTAGACAATGGAATATAACCAAGGGATTCTCATTTGCCGCTATATAACATTAGAAACTTTTAGAGGAAAGCCAACCCCAAGCAGCTGATCCAGGACCTAAGGTGGTTGGTTCGAATCCCGGTGTCCCATATGGTCCCCCTGGTGCCTGCCAGGAGCTATTTCTGAGAAGACAGCCAGGAGTAACCCCTGAGCATCGCCGGGTATGGCCCAAAAACCAAAAACCAGAAAAAGAAAAAGTACACTGAATTTTATAAAGGATGCACTCAGACTGAAAAAATATTTTAAATTCTCAATTGTTGGGACCGGAGAGATAGCATGGAGGTAGAGCGTTTGCCTTGCATGCAAAAGGATGATGGTTCAAATCCTGGCATCCCATATGGTCCCCCCGAGCCTGCCACCAGGAGTAGCCTGAGTGTTGCCAAGTGTGACCCAAAAACAAAAACAAAACTCAATTGTTTCATTATTTTCTATGGTCTCCAATTAGTCAATGTAATCATTATTCAAAATATATTTATGGCTATTTTAAGTCCTGTGTACAGAAGTTAAGTTGTTTGCCTAGTATGCAGCCAACCTCAGATTCCCCAGCACCACATATGGTTCCCTGAGCAACGACAGAAATGATTACTCTCTGAGTGCAGAGTTAAGAATAGCCCGACATCTACTGGATGCAAGTCCAAAATAAAAATAAATAAATATGTATGTAAATTAAAAGCTAAAGGTCAAGTTCCATTCTTTTCAGTTTAATCCCTTGATTCAATATTATTCTTTTATTTCCCAAATATAGAGAAATCATTTACTTTAAGGAGAGAAAACTTTACATTTAAAGATTCCAGAGCAAACCATTACCCAAATACTTGAATATCCATCTAGATACTCTTTGCTTGCTTTCCAAATCCACCTATATTCAGTTTAGGTCACATTCAGTTTATTAAATAGTTAAATGTAAAATTAGAATGCAAGCTTATCTCAGTAGCCTGAAATAAAAAGGAGTCTTGGTTTTGATTTTGCCATATACCACTAAGTAGTGATCTATTTTACTCACCTCCTTAATTGCCTCTTCATTAGGGAGAATGGAACATAAGCATGTGATATAGGCTTGCTGAAAAGATGACACATTTGAAATTTCTTTAGATTCTGCACATAGTTTTGACAAAGCTGTAGCCTGAGGGATGAGGTTAGATTTCAACAGATGTTTTATACGCATTTGCAGAAAGGATGATCCTTCTTGTGCAATCAGTTTATTGACTAAAAAATAGAAAAGAAAGTAAAGGAAAAAAAATAACCATTTAATATGTCAAATAACATGCTCATAGTCATTAAAATGGACATTTGGTATCTTCTGTAGCTGGTTTGTTTGTGGAAAATAAAAATTCCGGTGAGATTAACTTAAAAGTTTATCCTGCTCCCTATTAGTAATCATCACTATAACAAAGGGCAAATTAAATTTTGTTGATTTTCACATTTAGTAGCTGTATCTGAATTCCAAATGTTTTAGTAAAACTACTACAAATTATTTGATCACCTCCTCCCTTGCTTTCTGATAAGGATCTAGTAAGGAATATTAAAATTAACTATAAGAGTAAATGTGGGGGCCGGGTAGGTGGCGCTGGAGGTAAGGTGTCTGCCTTGCAAGCGCTAGCCAAGGAAGGACCTCGGTTCGATCCCCCGGCGTCCCATATGGTCCACCCAAGCCAGGGGCGATTTCTGAGCACATAGCCAGGAGTAACCCCTGAGCGTCAAACGGGTGTGGCCCAAAAACCAAAAAAAAAAAAAAAAAAGAGTAAATGTACAAAAAGAACCTATATAATTTTAACTACCACCTCTTGAACACTTCTGATGCAAGCTTTAAGCTGGTTTTTAATATACTTCTCATTTCTCCTTCACACCACCACCAAGGCAAGTATTACTATCCCCAGCTTAAAGTTAGGAAAGTTAATATTCAGAGAAATTAGGTAACTTGCCAAGGATTCCAAAGTCAGTGGTGTTCTTTCCTCTAAACCAGGCATTTCTCAAAGTGTGTTCCACCGACCAAAAGACCTGAGAGATAGTCCTAGAAAAAAAAAGGATTCCTTGGTCAAATCTCTGAACAGTCCTGCAATAAAGAAAGCTGTTCATATATAGTTGACCCAATGTTTCCCAAACTGATTTGACCAGAGAACCCTTTTACACATATTATTAGCAAGAAGTAAAATATAATGTTCCTGGTTCAGTACACACTTTGGAAAATGCTGCTCTAGGTAGTAAAATGTTAAGAACACTTAATTTGTATGGTGCTCTCGAAATGCCCTCAATTTACTAATAGCAGTTACTGGACAAGTGTGTGGTGTCATTACATAGTATTATTTAATGATTAGAAGGAGAAATGTTGTATTTTAAAATAAGCACGAGTGAATAAAGTGTTCTAGGTGGTTAGTCCAAAATAGTGTTTCTCAAACTTTAAAGCCTCTTCTGAGTCATCATTTAATTTTCTTAAAATGAAGACCTTAATTCAATAAGTCTGGCTGGATTCAAAATTTTGCTTTTCTAATAAGTCAGTTAATATTCATATTAGGCCTTCAGAACATAGTAAGGCAGAAATGGTGGCCTTTTTAAATTTTAATTGGCCACTCTTTATTTTGGTTTTTGGGTCATAATTGGCAGTACGCAGGGGTTACTCCTAGCTTTATGCTCATAAGTCGCTCCTGGCAGGCTGGGGGACCATATGGGATGCCGGGATTCGAACCACCGTTCTTCTGCATGCAAGGCAAACACCCTACGTCCAAGCTATCTCTCGTGACCACTCTTTTTTTTTTTTTTTTTTTTTTTTTTGGTTTTTGGGCCACACCCGTTTGATGCTCAGGGGTTACTCCTGGCTATGTGCTCAGAAATCGCCCCTGGCTTGGGGGGACCATATGGGACACCGGGGGATCGAACCGCGGTCCTTCCTTGGCTAGCGCTTGCAAGGCAGACACCTTACCTCCAGCGCCACCTACCCGGCCCCTCGTGACCACTCTTAACCGCACTTTTTTTTTTAAAAAAAAAACTAATACCGATAGCACAGCAATAGGGCATTTGCCTTGCATGCGGCTGATACAAGACAGACCTGGGTCCAATCTCCAGTGTCCCTTATGGTCCCTAGAGCCAGAAGCGATTTCTGAGCGCATAGCCAGGAGTAACCCCTGAGCGTCACTGGGTGTGCGCCTCTCCCCCCTGCCAAAAAAAAGCTAAT
This sequence comes from Suncus etruscus, assembly GCF_024139225.1. NCBI lineage: Eukaryota > Metazoa > Chordata > Mammalia > Eulipotyphla > Soricidae > Suncus > Suncus etruscus. Next base: position 37,427,665 of record NC_064853.1, read on the forward strand.
ACTGTCTCTAACACAAAATTCAAAAGGTACACAAAAAGATGTGTAGTTAAAACTGCCTTCATTTTTACACTTTTTTTTTTTTGGTCACACCCAGCAGCGCTCAGGAGTTACTCCTGGCTCCATGCTCACAAATGGCCCCTGGCAGGCACAGGGGACCATATGAGATGTTGGGATTCGAACCACCGTCCTGCATGAAAGGCAAATGCCTTACCTTCATGCTATCTTCCAGCCCCTTTTTAATACTTTTAATCAAATGCCTGGTGTCCCTCCCCAAGAAGCAAACACCACTTTCAGTTTCCTATTTATCTTCATAGAAACAACTGAAGTATAGAAAACATTTCTTTTATAATCATCACTGTGTACATTTAGAGCTTCTAAACTATTTTTTTTTTGAAGGATGGGGAGATTACTAGGGATTGAACTCAGGTCTCATACAATTACTACAAGTGTTCTACCACTGAGCTATATCCCCAACTGCTGCAATACCTGTTTTTGTTTGTTTGTTTGTTTGTTTGGAGTCACATCTGGCAATGCTCAGGGGTTACTCATAGTTCTGCACTCAGGAATTACTACTGGCAGTGCACAAGGGACCACTATTTCCCTGTAATATAGCTCAGGCCACTATCACAACTTTATTTTTTTTGTTTTTGGGCCACACCTGGTGACGCTCAGAGGTTACTCCTGGTTAAGCGCTCAGAAATTGCTCCTGGCTTGGGGGACCATAAGGGATGGGGATCAAACCGTGGTCTATCCTAGGTTAGCACGGAGCAAGGCAAATGTCCTACTGCTTGCACCTGCTCCAGCCCCATCAGAACCATTTTTAAATGAAAATATTCTATTGCATTCTAGTATTCTAATGCTTTCTATTGCATATACTTTAAGTCAACCCTGGCTGATACAGTTGTAATTTGTTTCTAATTGTTGGCAAGACTAGATAATATATATGCAATATAACATAATAATGTAACTGCATCTATAAAATAATTCTGAGTAGAACTAATGAAAGGCTTTTTTTGTTCGTTTGTAAGTAGTTACATTAATTCCTATAGATCTTCAACAATTTATATTCCATTTATGTTCTCAACACCTATGTCCCCTCTCATTTTTATAGAACAGGGGGAGGATTCTTGAATTGTGCTGGAAGCTACTTCTAGTTCTGTGCTTAAGACACTAGGTTATGGGACCGGAGAGATAGCACAGTGGTGTTTGCCTTGCAAACAGCCAACCTAGGACCTAAGGCGGTTGGTTCGAATCCCGGAGTCCCATATGGTCCCCTGTGCCTGCCCAGGAGCTATTTCTGAGAAGATAGCCAGGAGTAACTCCTGAGCACCGCCGGGTGTAGCCACCCCCAAAAAAGACACTAGGTTGTGGGGCCACAGTAGTGGCACAAACAGTGGGGCATTTGCCTTGCACACTGACCTAGGACAGACAGCAGTTTGATCTCCAGCATCCCATGTGGTCCCCCAAGCCAGGAGTAACCCAAGTGTCAACAGGTGTGACCCAAAAACAAATAAACAAAAAACAAAAACAAAAACAAGACACTAGGTCATATTGGAAATAGAATATCTTTTTATATTTTTTGGTTTTTAGTTTTTGGGTCACACCTGGCAGCGCTCAACGGTTACTCCTGGCTCTATGCTCAGAAATTGCTCCTGGCAGGCTCAGGGGACCATATGGGACGCCGGGATTCGAAATACTGACCTTCTGCATGCAAGGCAAATGCCTTACCTCCATGCTATCTCTCCAGCCCCAAGAAATGGAATATCTTTTTATTTGTATTTTGAACTATTGAACTAATCTGAGGACCAAAGCATGACAGACATGAACTACCACACCAATCCTATCATTTTTCCTGGAGCAAGTGAAAGTGAAAGCCAGAAGGAAAGCAAGATAAAGAGTATATTTGTTTCACATTCCAGATACTCTTATAGATAATCATGGTTTAGATATATTAACAAGGGCTAGCACAGCGGCGTTTGCCTTGCAAGCAGCCGATCCAAGACCAAAGGTGGTTGGTTCGAATCCCGGTGTCCCATATGGTCCCCCGTGCCTGCCAGGAGCTATTTCTGAGCAGACAGCCAGGAGTAACTCCTGAGCACTGCCAGGTGTGACCCAAAAACCAAAAAAAAAAAAAAAAAAAAAAAAAGATATATATATATTTTATTTTTTTTATTTTTTGGTTTTTGGGCCACACCCTGTGATGCTCAGGGGTTACTCCTGGCTATGCGCTCAGAAGTTGCTCCTGGCTTTTTGGGGGACCATATGGGACGCCGGGGGATCGAACCGCAGTCCGTCCTAGGCTAGCGCAGGCAAGGCAGGCACCTTACCTCCAGCGCCACCGCCCGGCCCAAAAAAAAAAAAAAAAAAGATATATTAACAAAAAGCAGATCACTTTCATTTGGACTTTTTTTTATTAATCCTAATAACTAATACTGATAATCTTCTACCTTCAGTAACAATATCATATGAAGGTAAGTTTGACATCATCCTTGTTGGCAAACTCCTTGCCTAAAGAAATTAACTGGGGGGGGTCAGAGAGATAGCATGGAGGTAGGGCATTTGCCTTGCATGCAGAAGAACAGTGGTTAGAATTCTGGCATCCCATATGGTCACCCGACCCTTCCAGGAGCAATTTCTGAGCATACAGCCAGGAGTAACCCCTGAGCGCTAGAGTGTGACCCAAATAACCAAAGAGAGAGAGAGGAGGAGAGAGAGGGGAGAGAGGAGAGAGAGGGGAGAGAGAAGGGAGAGAGAGAGGGGGGGGGGAGAGAGAGAGAGAGAGGGGGGAGAGAGAGAGAGAGAGAGAGAGAGAGAGATCCACTTAGAGCAGGATACAATTCAAAGGGCTGAGCATTACCTTGCATGGGAAGCCCAGGTTCAATTTCTAGAAGCATATGGTCCCATGAAAACTGCTGGGCGTGAACGAAGCAGAGCTGAGAAGCCCTTGAACACCATGAGGTGTGGCCCAACCAGCCCCCCACAAAGGGAAATCTAATTCTTCTTAAATCTGCCGCCCTATTCTGCCTAATATCAGATAATGCTGTTAATTTGTCCTATAATTTGTAAGCATTTTCAGAAATTCTAGAAGAGGCATTATATTCTATTCCCTTTTAAATCCCTGTTGCATTTTATTCTTTTACCATACTTCTCTTTTCAGTAATGAAGAATTATTGTGCTCAAAGGTTAAGGTCTCAAATTTTGGGATTACCAATCAGGCTAAATCATAATTTTTTTTTTTTTTTGCTTTAGGGCCACACCCGGTGGTGCTCAGGGGTTATTCCAGGCCCTTCGTTCAGATATCACTCCCAGTACACTTGGGAATCAAACTGGGTCAGCTGCATGCAAGGCAAATGCCTACTCACTGTGCTATTGCTCCTGTTAAAGATCCTTTTTTTTTTTTTTTTTGGTTTTTGGTTTTTGGGTCACATCCAGCAGTGCTCAGGGGTTACTTCTGGCAGGCTTGAGGGACCATATGGGATACCGGGATTTGAACCAACATCCTTCTGCATGCAAGGCAAATGCCCTTCCTCCATCCTATCATTCCAGCCCTAAAGATCATTTTTAAAAATTAATTTTTAGTCAGGGATGTAGCAGAGTCCTTGACTTGAATGTGAGATGCCCTGAGTTTTGCCTTGGCACTGCAAAAAATAATTTTGCTTTGTTTTGTTTTTACTGAATTAATTATCTGGCACAGGACAGTTAACAAAAATGACTTCATATATGCTTCGAGGATGGAGAAACCCTGAATCTCTTAGGTCACGGGAATTCCCTTTCTTCCCCAATGCTTACTGTGCCTATGCAAAAAAAAATGTGGGGGGACCGCCAAACCCTACCACTCCAGCACCTCTTCTTTTTCTTGTTTTGTTTTGATTTGTTAGTTTTTTACTTTATTTTCCTTCTCTTTTTTTCTTCCACTTCTCTCTTTCTTTTTGACTCTTGTGGTTCTTATTTGGTGATTTATTTTTCTTTATTTTTTAATTTAATTTTATTTTATTTTGGTTTTTTTGGGGGCCACACCGCTTGATGCTCAGGGATTATACCTGGCTAAGGGCTCAGAAATTGCTCCTGGCTTGGGGGGACCATATGGGACCCTGGGGGATTGAACCGCGGTCCTTCCTTGTCTAGAGCTTGTAAAGCTGACACCTTACCTCTAGCGCCACCTCGCTAGCCCCTATTTTTATTTTTATTTGCCGAGTGCAATTTTTTTCCTTTTTTCCTTCCATTTTTCTTTCTTTTTTCTCTCTTCTTTTATTGGTAGTTGTTACCAAATTTTTTTCTCCCTTTTTTCTTATCCTTTTTATCTCCAATGACAGTGGAATGGATGCTCAATCTACAACAAGCTGTAAAATGGAGACCAGTTGCACTAGCATTCTGGGGGGTAAAGGAAGGAGATATGGGATACATGCTGGGACAGGGATGGAGGGAGGACAGCACTGGTGGTGGGAATGCCCCTCATTCATTGTCACTATGTACCATAAATGATGCAGTGAAAGATTTGTAATGCACTTTGGTCACAATAAAAATTATAAAAAAAAATGACTTCAGAGAGAGGGAGTATAAAAAATGCAGAGTGGGCCCGGAGAGATAGCACAGCGGCGTTTGCCTTGCAAGCAGCCGATCTAGGACCAAAGGTGGTTGGTTCGAATCTCGATGTCCCATATGGTCCCCCGTGCCTGCCAGGAGCTATTTCTGAGCAGACAGCCAGGAGTCACCCCTGAGCACCGCCGGGTGTGACCCAAAAAGCAAAAAAAAAAAAAAAAAAAAAAAGCAAAGAGTGGGGCCGGAGAGATAGCACAGTGGTAAGGCGTTTGCCTTGCACGCAGATGGATCCCGTCATCCCATATGGTTCCCCAGGCCTGCTGGGGGTGATTTCTGAGTGTAGAGCCAGGAGTAGCCTCTGAGCGCTGCCGGGTGTGACCCCCCCCCCCCAAAGAAAGAAAAGAAAATACAAAGAATGAACTGGGGTGGAGGTGGGGGAACAACAAAAACTATATGAAGCCAAAGTTGTGACTCAAAGATAGAGTACATGCCTCATACCTGCTCCATTCACAGCAAGGCCAAACCAAACCAACCAAAAACAAGAGATGGATCTAATAGCTGGGCTTAATTTAGAGGAGGGAGCTATGAGTCAGGGATAGACCTCTTCCTTCAAATCTCTGAAAAGGTTTGAAAACCTTTATCTTTCTACTGATCAGTTCGGGCAGAAGTGTTAACTACTGGTACTTTTCTGTAAACTTCAATAATAAACTGAGGTATGTGAAGTAGGGGGGAGTGGTTAGGAGGGTAAAAGAATAGGAAACCTTACACTTATTTTGTATTGTAAAAAAGGCCAGAGTGGTAGGATGTATGCCTTGAGCAACTCAGGATGGACCTAGGTTTGATCCCCCAGCATCCTATAAGGTCCCCAAAGCCTGCCAGGAGTGACTTCTGAGCACAGAGTAAGGAGTAACCTCTGAGTGACACTGGGTCTGGCCCAAATCCCCCTCCCCAATCAATTTCATGGCTTCAAGGGTGGTGCACCTGAGTGCCTGCCACTTAGTTCAAGAATTCAACCTCTCTGGCACATCCATTATAGTTCTGATGGTCCCTGGCAGCACAAGATGTGGTTCTGGTGGCTCCTAGCACTGCTGGACATACCAGCATATTTCTTAGGCAAGAGTAGTGTCTAACATTCATTCAGAAATCCCGGGTCCTGGGGCCGGGCGGTGGCGCTAAAGGTAAGGTGCCTGCCTTGCCTGCGCTAACCTTGGACGGACCTTGGACGGACCGCGGTTCGATCCCCCGGTGTCCCATATGGTCCCCCAAGCCAGGAGCAACTTCTGAGCACATAGCCAGGAGTAACCCCTGAGCGTTACTGGGTGTGGCCCAAAAACCAAAAAAAAAAAAAGAAATCCCGGGTCCTGAACACAGCTGGGGAGGCACACTCCCATCACAACCTCCATCCCAAAACCCTGACAAGAAAACGCACTCAAGAGATTCTTGGAGGTTAAAAATCAAGTATCCTCTCAAGCTTCTAATTCTGTTACTGAACAGAAAACAATGAGATCAGTTTATAGATGAGGCAACTGATTAATCTTTGTTAAGAGCTAGGATTCTATTGTATGTTAGGTAAAATACTTCTTTCCATTTATTTCTATGCAAATATAACTGATGGGTGGGGTGATTTATTTGATTAATACACCTGAGGAAGTTAGATGGGAGTTATTAATGCATTTTCTCTTTTTCCTCTTGGGTTTAGATTTGCCTGTAGTGAACCTTGTGTTTTTCACCTTTGACTAACCTTATCTGGACTGGAATTCTAATCCTAAAATTTTTTTTGGTAGTATTTGGCTGTCCCTTACCAATTTTTATTAATGAAAATATTATTTTAGCTTCTACCTATATGAGATGCTATATATAGAGAACCTCAAACAAAAAATATTGACCTTGTTTTGGGGAGGAATCTGCATGGGTATTAGGGGGATTGGGTTGAACCTAGATGTTTTCAAGACTTACTCTGGGCTCAGTGCTTAGGGATCACACCTAGTAGTATTCAAGGAATTTCATGTAGTGCCAGGAATTGAAATGGAGTTGGCCATGTACAAAGCAAGTGGCATACCCCCTGTATCTCTCTAGCCTCTAAATATCAATCTCTTTGGTATTTATTAGCTTTTTTATTATCTCCTACCTTCCTACTAGTAACTGTAACTAAATAACAGTAAGATTATCAGAGGAAGGGACCTAGAGAAAAAGCAAATTATCATTAAGGCCTATCTTTATATTATACAGAAAATCCCAAACAGCAGGTACATAATAAGTTAAACACTCATTTTCATTCATAATAATATAGGATTCTTAAAAAGAAATTTCAACAAAAGGAAATGAAATCACTCCTTCTAAATAGTAATGTAAAGGCTTACCTTCTTCTGTTTCTACTGGTTGTTGAGACAGAATTTTAAGAAGAACTGGATTTTTCCATACCCCTTCTTTGGTAACATGAACTAAAATTTGTAGGTTATTATTTCCAAATTCCAATAATGCATCATGTGATTCCTAAAGCAAAACAGCCAAGTCCAGAAAACAGAATTGTAAGTAATATAAAATGTAGTTTTTACCTTTACTTCTTTTTTTTTGGGGGGGGGGCACACCCGGTGACACTCGGGTTAACGCTGGCTATGCACTCAGAAATTGCTTCTGGCTTGGGGGGACCATATGGGTCGTCAAGCATCGAACCCAGGTACATCCTGGGTCAGCCACTGCTTTGGCCTCCGCTGTGCTATCTCTCCAGCCCTCTGGCCCCAGGTTTTTTTGTTTGTTTTTGGTTTTGGTTTTTGAGTCACACCCGGCAGCGCTCAGGGGTTATTCCTAGCTCTAAGCTGAGAAATCGCTCCTGGCAAGCTCGGGGGACCAAATGGAATGCCGGGATTTGAACCACCATCCTTCTGCGTGCAAGCAAACGCGCCCTATCTTCATGCCATCTCTCCAGCCCCATGGCCCCAGCTTTTTTTTTTTTTTTTTTTTTTGGTTTTTGGGCCACACCCATTTGATGCTCAGGGGTTACTACTTCTATCTATGCGCTCAGAAATCGCCCCTGGCTTGGGGCGACCATATGGGACACCAGGGGATCAAACCGCAGTCCATCCTATGCTAGCGCTTGCAAGGCAGACACCTTACCTCTAGCGCCACCTTCCCGGCCCCTGCCCCAGCTTTTAACCTTGTTTGGTATATCTGAATTTATCATCCTATTCTCAGATGCTTTACAAAATTCCATAAGTGTTATTTGTGTTTCTCAAACTAGAGAATTTCCACTCACCAAAGGATACTTTTAAAAGTGTATTTATTGAACAGGAGCAATAGTACAAGGGTAAGACAGGTTTGATCCACAGCATCCCAAATGGTTCCCCTGTTCTTCCAGGACTAATTCCTGAGTACAGAGCCAGGAATAAACCCTGACCACCACTGGGTGTGGCCCAAAAGAACAAGGGGGGGGGGGGAATTCCACATCACTTTCTTTTTTCTTTTTTTTTTTCTTTTTTCTTTTTTTTTTTTTTTTTTGGTTTTTTGGTCCACACCCGGTGGTGCTCAGGGGTTACTCCTGGCTGTCTGCTCAGAAATAGCTCCTGGCAGGCACAGGGGACCATATGGGACACCGGGATTCAAACCAACCACCTTTGGTCCTGGATTGGCTGCTTGCAAGGCAAACGCCGCTGTGCTATCTCTCCGGGCCCTCCACATCACTTTCTCCCCTTAATTTTTACAGCAAAATGGTCATTAATAAAAAAAGTTGAGAGGTTGAATCAGTAATATAGGGGGAAGGGCATTTGCCTTGCACAAGTCCTGTCGAGGTTCAGTCCCTGGCATCCCATTTGGTACCCAAACCCCAAGAGTTATTCCTGAGCTCAGAGCCATGAATAATATCAGAGCTTTGACAAGTATTGCCCCAAACCCAACAAACAAAATGTCCCCAAAGCAAACAAATATAAATGTATTCTCGGGGCCGGCGAGGTGGCGCTAGAGGTAAGGTGTCTGCCTTGCAAGCGCTAGCCAAGGAACCTCACTTCTATCCCCTGGCGTCCCATACGGTCCCCACAAGCCAGGGGCAATTTCTGAGCACTTAGCCAGGAGTAACCCCTGAGCATCAAACGGATGTGGCCAAAAAAAAAAAAAAACGTATTATCAGTGCTGGGAATCAATTTCAAGGCCTCATTAATGGCAATATTAACTAATTATTGCAATTTTTTTTCTTTTTTTTTGGTTTTTGGGCCACACCCGGTAACGCTCAGGGGTTACTCCTGGCTATGTGCTCAGAAGTTGCTCCTGGCTTGGGGGACCATATGGGACACCTGGGGATCGAACCGCGGTCCGTCCAAGGCTAGCGCAAGCAAGGCAGGCACCTTACCTTTAGCGCCACCGCCCGGCCCCTAATTATTGCAATTTTATTTTACGTCTTGACTTATCTTCCTTCAGGCTTTTTCTTTGTGAACCACACCCAGATATATTTGAGGCATAAGCCTGGCATGGTCTCAAGGGACCATGTGGTACGTAGAATCAAATCTAAGACCTCACATATGCAAGCTAAGCCCTCTATCACAATCAAGTTCCTGATTCTTTCAGACATCTTTCTCTTTAAAAAGGTTTAAAAAAAGGGCCCGGAGAGATAGCACAGCGGCGTTTGCCTTGCAAGCAGCCGATCCAGGACCAAAGGTGGTTGGTTCGAATCCCAGTGTCCCATATGGTCCCCCGTGCCTGCCAGGAGCTATTTCTGAGCAGCCAGGAGTAACCCCTGAGCACCGCTGGGTGTGACCCAAAAACTAAAAAAAAAAAAAAAAAAAAGTCATAAGGTGTTTGCTTTGGAGTGAAATAGACAATCTATGAAAAGTTCAAAACTTTTTGTTTGGTTACCACATTAGCAACAACTAGAAGAGCTCTACCAATACAAATTAGAAGAATGCCATCAACACAATACAGAACAATTTAAAAGGTAATTGTCTGGGTTAATAATAGTCTTCTGGAGCTGGAGAGATAGCACAATGGCAGAGTGTTTGCCTTGCACACGACCAACTTGGGACAGACCTAAGTTTGATTTCCAGCACCCCATATGGTCCCCTGAGCCTGCCAGGTGCGATTTCTGAGCACAGAGCCCGCCCGGAGTGACTGCTGCTGGGTTTGACCCATGGTCTTCAATTTTTCATTTGTTAAAGATCAAATTATAATATGTACTAAAAAATATGTTTGTGATCTTATTATCAACAGAATGTTCATGATAGCTAAGTTAATTTAAAAGAAAGTAATATTTGGAGAGAGATTTAATTAAGATGCTTGACTTGCATATAGCAGACCCAGGTTTGATCTCTAGCACTGCATATGATCTCCTAAGCACTGCTAGGAGTGAACCCTGAGTGCAAAGCTAGAGTTAAACCCTGAATAGCACTAGGTGTGGTCCCCAAACGAAGTTAAAAACATGCTGAAAGTGGAGAGAAGCACAGCAGTAGGACGTTTGCCTTGCATGCAGCCAATCCAGGACGAATGGTGGTTTGAATCTTGGCATCCCATAAGGTGCCCCATGCCTGCCAGGAGTGATTTCTGAGTGCAGAGCCCCAGGAGTAACTCCTGAGGGCCAGCAGGTGTGATCCAAAGACCAAACAAACAAACAAACAAAAAACAAAAACAAACAAAGTACTCCATGGTGATATTTTAAAAAATAATTTTAAAACATAGATGTTTGGGCCATTTCCAACTAGTTTAGTTAGGTTTCTTGTGGCAGTACTCAGAAAACTACACATGCGCTGGGGAATCAACCTTGAGTCAGTCAAGGACCTTAATCGCTTTATTGTTTCTCTGGACCCAGGTGTTTATAAGTAAACATTTAATATTTAAATTAAATGTTTCAATTTGATCTTTAAGTAAAGGGGCTTGAGAAATAGCTTAGGGGCTGGGAAGGTGGCGCTAGAGGTAAGGTGTCTGCCTTACAAGCGCTAGCCAAGGAACGGACCGCGGTTCGATCCCCCGGCGTCCCATATGGTCCCCCCAAGCCAGGGGCGATTTCTGAGCACATAGCCAGGAGTAACCCCTGAGCGTCAAACGGGTGTGGCCCAAAAACCAAAAAAAAAAAAGAGAAATAGCTTAAAGCTAACCATTTTGAAATGTGTAAAAATACTAGCACAAGGTGGGTAGGGTGCTTGCCTTGCAGGCAATAGACCTGGGTTCCATCCCCAATACCATATTTGGTCCCCCAAACTCAGAGCCTGAAGTAAACTAAGCACGGCCATGTGAGATCCATAAGCCAGAGGTAAAAGGAAACACAAAACATAAAATGTAATATAGAGCAGTATTAGGAATATAGTTAATGATAATAAATAATAGCTACTACTTACTGGACCTCCCAGTAGTACCAGTACTAGGGATTACCAGTGCTACACCAGACAGTGCCTGGGAGGTCATACAGTGTTAGGCATCAAACCAAGGCCCCTGTGCATGCCAAACATTCATTCCAGCCCCTTTGAGCTATCTCCCTGTCCCCTTCTCTTTTTGTTAAATAACTTTGCTTATTCTAGTAGTAACAGGCAAATTTACTTCCTATCACTGCGATGTTTGCTCTTCCTACAACCCTCACTTCCCTTCCCAATTTGCTACTTTCTGATTTGTTCAGTTACTTACTTAAAAAGTTGATAAACTTATCTGCATATCAAATTACTTATCTAGTATGTAAAATTAATAGATAGAATTTATTATGACTAACATGGTTATTTAAGCTTGATAAAAATCCTGAAGGAAATTGCTAGATATAATATTATAGCATAATATATATATACTAGATATAATATAGAAATTACTAGTATAATATAAACTATCCTAACACCCATCGTCCTAAACTACTTTCGCTGTACTCTACTAAAAATGCCTTTAAATAATAAGAAGGGGGGAATAATAAGAATAAAAAAATAATAAAAAAATTTAAATAATTAAAATAGTCAAAGCTTTGACTTCTAGGTTATGTAACAGCTTTAAAAAGGGGGAGAGAGTGGAAAAGAAAACCCAATATTTAACACTTATCCCTCTTTTGGAGGTCTCCTCTTTTCTTAAAAGTATCGTATTTTCCGGCATATAAGACGACTTTTGAAACAAAAAAAAAGTCAACCAAAAATTGGGGTCGTCTTATACGCCGAGTATATCCCGAAAAATGTTTCAATATGCTGCTAAACGAAAATTATCTGAATACTGCCACAAAACGAATTTTCCAACTCGATCCTGCACCAATCACTGCAAGGCTGCTTGGACAGCCTCGCTAACGCAGCCAATCCAAGCAGGCTTTTTATGCATGCAAATTAGATAATGTTCTGTACCGAATCTACACTGTCAAAAGCCTGCTCAGATTGGCCAGAGTCAGAGAGGAAGTCTATTACAGTAGAACCTTTGAACCTTTGCTTGTTGTGATTGGCTCACTGTGGTACATACAGTTGTAGCACAGGAACGTTCTGTCTGATACAGCGAATATAGGCCTAAACCTATGTTTTAACTGCAAAATTAGAGGGTCGTCTTATACGCCAGCAAATACAATAATTTAATGAGCTCTTCTGAGCCCATATCAACATACCTGCAGAGACTGAAGGAAATGTACCCAGACTTCACGTGGCAGTTCACTTTCAGACACCGAGAGCAGTAATTCAAAACAACTCCTACAAAACATATAATGTAAGTCAGTAATTAATGTAGATTTTAATCATAAAGTACAACATGAAACACTGAACACATATTTTACATTTATTTAGATTATTTACATTTACTTTTTTTTTTTTTTTCAGACACATCCGGTGACGTTCAGGGGTTACTCCTGGCTGTACGCTCAAAAATAGCTCCTGGCTTGGGGGACAATATAAGATACCCAGGGATCAAATTGCAGTCAGTCCAAGACTAGTGCGCTTGTGCCACCACTCTGCCCCCTATTTGCATTTACATTTCATTCTTCTTATTTTTCTTCAATTTTACTTACATTGGTTATTTAACTTAAAAAAAAAGATATATATATTCAAATTGTTTTAACATATCATATTTAGTAAGAATATGAGGGTTTTAACAATCATCTCCCAGTTTCATTTATTAGGGCATAGGAAGGCAAACTCTATAGTAAATATTCTGACTACTCCAGAAGACAGAGGAGTTTTGATCTTTGTCAGTTTGTTAGATAAAGTGATAAATATATAATGGCCATCTCTATAGGTTCTTATCACTTGCAGAGGAAATAGAATGGAAAAACCATCACCTGGCAGTGCTCAGGGGTTACTCCTGGCTCTTCGCTCAGAAATCGTTCCTTGGAGCCGGAGAGATAGCATGGAGGTAAGGCGTTTGCCTTGCATGCAGAAGGTTGGTGGTTCGAATCCCGGCAACCCATATGGTCCCCCGAGCCTGCCAGGAGCAATTTCTAAGCGTAGAGCCAGGAGTATCCCCTGAGCGCTGCCGGGTGTGACCAAAACAACAAAACAAACAAAAACAAACAAACAAACAAAACAAAAAATGGGGCCGGAGAGATAGCATGGAGGTAAGGTGTTTGCCTTTCATGCAGAAGATCTGTGGTTCAAATCCCGGCATCCCATTATGGTCCCCTGAGTCTGCCAGGAGCAATTTCTGAGCATAGAGCCAGGAGTAACCCTTGAGTGCTGCCAGGTCTGACCAAAAAAACAAAAAGCAAACAAAGAAGTTGCTCCTGGCAGGCTCAGGGGACCATATAGGATGCCGGGATTCGAACCACCATCTGTCCTGAATTGGCTGCGTACAAGGCAAATGCCCTACTGCTGTGCTATATCTCCGGCCCATTATCTAGATAAATTTTTATAAAGATAATGCATAACAATTTAAATAAACATTAATTTGACTAACCAACCTGTCCTAAATTCTCACAGAATATTAATCACTTCTAAGGATTATCACAGTTAATGTAAAAAGTGGGTTTTGGTAGGAAGAAAAAAAACCAGGAATGTTTCTTTGTGTTTTGTTTTGTTTGGTTTGGTTTTGGTTTTGGTTTTTTTGGGTCACACCTGACAGCGCTCAGAGGTTACTCCTGGCTCTATGCTCAGAAATTGCTCCTGGCAGGCTCAGGGGACCACATGGGATGCCAGGATTCGAACCACCGACCTTCTGCATGCAAGGCAAATGCCTTACCTCCATGCTATCTCTCCGGCCCCAAAACCAGGAATGTTTATATTTCATAAAGGTATGGTATAAGAGGTTTGGGACTTTGGAAAACAGTTGAGAACAGAGAAAAACTAGCTATTTTGTTTCATTTGTAGATGAAGATTACAGTAAAAGTTTGTGAATAAAAAAAAGTTTGTGAATAAGGTATCAAAATTTTTTTTAAAAGTTACATTATCGGGCCCGTAGAGATAGCACAGATCGCACAGCGGTAAGGCGTTTGCCTTAGATGCAGAAGGACAGTGGTTTGAATCTCGGCATCCCATATGATCCCCTGAGCCTGCCAGGAGCGATTTCTAAGCGTAGAGCCAGGAGTAATCCCTGAGCACTGTCGGGTGTGAGCCCCAAAAAACAAACAAAAATTACATTATCATGACTTTTACAGTGTATTTTGATATTTTCTGTTAATCAAATCATTTATAACTATGAATAATGTAACTAAATTGCAGGGTTTCCATTTTCCTAAAAAATATATACAGTGTTCCTCATAGTATATATGACTACCAAAATTTCTAGATACTCTATCACTTGAACTAATCTTTACCGAAGGACAGAAAGAAAATAGATCATTCTTGCAATCTTAGCCTGTGTAGGTAAAGAGACTCTAAAGGCAATTAAGTATTATTAATTGCTTGGGTGTAGCTTCATTTATACTTTGTCTCCTGGAAATCTGAGTATGAAATCTAAGAGCAATGAAAAAATTCATTCAGGGGCCGGAGAGATAGATGGAGGTGAGGCATTTGCCTTTCATGCAGAAGGACGGTGTTTCGAATCCCGGCATCCCATATGGTTCCCTGAGTCTGCCAGGAGCGATTTCTGAGCATAGAGCCAGGAGAAGCCACTGAGCACTGCCAGGTGTGACCCCCTCCCCAAAAAATTTCATTCAAAGGTATAAGTCTAATAAAGCACTAAATAATATAATGCCATAATAAATAAAAATCAGACAAACATTATAATCAAAAGCACTAAATTTTAATTCTTACTTACAGTACTAATCTGCCAAGTACCAAGAGGACATCTTCACATTCAGTAGTTAAAAATGGCCGTGCGCTGGCAAAGCTTTGGATGGCAAGTCTATATACCTCCAGAAGATAAACAATATGTTCCGATGCATTCTTGTTGCTTGCATACTGTAATAGGGTCTAAAAAATTAAGTTTTAATTATTTAATAATTTTAAAAATGATATGAACACATCTTTCTTCTCAAATGTATTGCCCTTCTCCTTTATTTCTAACAGTGCATACCCATTTTATTATTAGCCTTTGGGTTTTTGATTTTGGGTCAAACCCAAGTGTGTTCAGGGCTTACTCCTGTAGGGCTCTATGCTCAGGGATCAGTTCTGTCAAGCTCAAGGGTCCAAATGTGATGCCGGGGATCAAACCTAGATCTGCCATGTGCAAGTCAAGCACCTTACCAGATTTCTGTAGTCCCTCATTATCTTTGATTCTGGTTTGTTTAGAACAGAGCCATGAGCCAACAGGTGTAAAAAGGCTGAAGAACTCAAGTTTAGAGAAATATTTTTCATAGCTTTTCTCTCCCATGACCCCTTTCAACCTTGTTTCTTTCCCATGACCCTCCATTCTACTCTTTGGTCCTCCCATTGTGCTGCCCCCCCCCCCCATTGTACAATTTTCACCTGATACCCCCTTGGAATATCCTGGGGGTCAACAGGGACCATAAGGCTCCAGTTAAGATTCTGGTTTAGAGAACTGTATTTTTATCATGTAATGTCTTGTTGAGTTATAGAGATAATAATGCTCTTTTTGACAAGACAATAAATCTAAGAGTAGACTTATAAATGCCCATATTTGTTCTCACTTGAGCCCCAAACCATGTACCAAGCACTGGGTGTCCAAGAACAAGACTATAATCCCACTCCTACTGGAGACTTATTTCTAAATATGGCTCACACATATATAGCTCCATAAAATTCTTTCCCTGTAGCTAAACACTCAGAGCTAAAAGAGCATACATCCATCCTGTTTTTCTCCCTAGACAAAACATACATCATGTTATTCTCCCCAAAAGAGCTCATGTTCTACTTTTCCGTTAAACAGAGCACTTATCCTGTTTTTCTCCCTTTCCTATTTTCCTCCTAACCTGAGCAGCTGAGACATTATAAATATCCCTTCTCCACCTAAATAAAGGATTGTTGAGAGTTATTCCCCTCAAGTGACTTGTGGATGGCTTTTGAATCTATAACTTCTCTACTTGCCTGGGATCCAACTTCACCTACATTTCTCTGCACACACAAAACTGATCATGTTTAGTTTACAACAGGGGTCTCAAACAACTAAAACAAAACATAACAAAAAAAGATTCCTCTAGGGCAGGGTCACAAAATGTTTGCAGCTGCAGGCCGAGAGTTTGAGACTCCTGGGCTAGAGAATAGCACAGCAGATAAGGTGTTTGCCTTGCATGTGGCCAATCTAGGTTCAATCCCCAGAACCCCATATGGCCCCCTGGGCCTGCCAGGAGTGATCCCTGTGTGCAGAGCCAGGAATAAACCCTGACCACCATTGGTTATGACCCCCAAAACACCAAACAATATTATTTACATGCTCTGTACGATCATCCACATTTCATTAACATTTATATGAGAACAAAATTCTACTTACTGGTCTGTTATTGGTTCATATAAAATTCAGAAAGGTTTACACATTATATTTAGTACCAGATTTTACACCCCTGAAAGTCATATGCTACATTTTATCAGTCTTAACAGATCTAACACTCTTTTGGACATTCTCAAATCTCACTAAAAGGTAGACAACACATTCACCACTTCATGCACCTGACAAATATTTACTGATAGACCTCTACATAGAGCAAGATAGTGGGGTAAAAGACATGGGGCCTAGCCTCAAGGAGTTTTTAGAACAAGTCAGCACAACTTCATAGTTAAAACCATTATGCAAAATTAACCAAACCCGTTGTTTGACATAAAGAGAATACCAGAGTACATGCAGGTGATGAGGGTCTTTTCTGCCTAGAATGATTCTGTCGCATTGATCTACTATCAGATATTCCAAATGTCTCCCACAAGTTAAGTAATTTCAAATTCATATATATCGAAGCATTTGTGTTAAATTGGCCCTTAATCTTTTTCCTCTCATGTGTTGCTTCAATTAAATTACTATGTTTTTTTAATTATAAACATGATCTGGGCATCTGAAATAACACTGGAATAATAGTAAGATCAGTGTTTTGTTGTTCTTGGGGAATAAACACTGGAAGACAAAAGCTTTACCACTGAACCATAATGCCTTTTTTTGCAGTGCTGGAGATTGAACCCCAAAAGTTATGGGGGAAGAAAAGTGTTCAGCTGTTAAGTTACATCTACTTATCTTAAAAGCCTTCAGAGCTTTGAAATGGCAAGCTTTAGGGGCTGGAGAGATAGTACTGCAGTATGGAACTTGCCTTGGTTGTGATTGATCCAAGTTTGATCCTCAAGCCCACCAGGAGTAATTCCTGAGGGCAGAGCCAGGAGTTAACACTGAACACCAGCTGGTGTGGCCCTAGAACTAATACTAATACTAAAAACACTAATGCTAAAAAGATTTAGTTAAATGAATAAGACATCCAAATGTCATTTTAAGGGGGCCAGAGAGATAGCATAGAGGTCGGGCATTTGCCTTGCATGCAGAAGGACAGTGGTTCGAATTCCAGCAACCCATATGATCCCCCAAGCCTACCAGGAGCGATTTCTCAGCATAGAGCCAGGAGTAACCCCTGAGCACTGCCGGGTGTGACCCAAAAACAAAACAAACGAACGATAATGTCATTTTAAGTATGTCAAATAAATAAAATTCTATCAAACCAGAAGAGAACAACAGTGGTCTCATCTTTCTTTAGAAATTTACATTTCAGGGGCCGGGCGGTGGCGCTAAAGGTAAGGTGCCTGCCTTGCCAGCGCTAGCCTTGGACGGACCGCGGTTCGATCCCCCAGTGTCCCATATGGTCCCCCAAGCCAGGAGCAACTTCTGAGCGCATAGCCAGGAGTAACCCCTGAGCATTACCGGGTGTGGCCCAAAAACCAAAAAAAAAAAATTTACATTTCTGGGGCCAGTGAGGTGGCACTAGAGGTAAGGTATCTGCCTTCCAAGTGCTAGTCAAGGAAGGACCATGGTTCGATCCCCCGGCGTCCCATATGGTCCCCCCAAGCCAGGGGCAATTTCTGAGCCCTTAGCCAGGAGTAACCCCTGAGCATCAAACGGCCCAAAAAAAAAAAGGGCAAAAAACAAAAAATACCAAATATAGAAATTTACATTTCTAAACAACAAAACTGAAAGAGTAAAGGAAATAAATTATTTTCTAACGATTCTCAAGTTTACTGACATTCTTAAATTCAATTAATGGCTATATTTTCCTCCTTTCTTCATAAGATTTGCACCATGTAGTAATACTATGTTGGGTACTGGGATGGATACTATTCATGTTCTTTAAAGAACCAGCTCAGATAGAAAGATCATTCATATATAAATGACCCCATATATGTAGTATATACTTTGCATGCTCAAGGCCCCTCTGAGGGATCCATGCCCAACAATATGCTCAAAATCCACCACCATCACCCACTGTTTCTATTCATATGTATGTCCTATCCCACCCTATCCCTAATTCCCTTATCCCTCGCCCTTGGTAGCCTCAGCTGTTGATTTTCAGTATTTTACAGTATTGATTTTCACAGGGTACAACCTATTCCCTTACTTTGTCTCATTATATATACATAAGTGAGAATATCCTGCATTCTTCTTCCTTCCTGATTTATTTCATTTAACATGATACCCTCTAGCTCCATTCAAATTAAAGTAAAAAGTAGGATTATTTCCTTTTCTTTTAGTTAAGTAGTATTAATCTATTGTTAAGCATCTAGAATGTTTCCATATCTTGGTTATTTATTGTAAAGTAACAACACAGCAATGAACAATAACCTATCTTTTCAAATTAATGTTCTTGTGTTCTTGGGAGAGATGCCAGGAAGTGGAACAGCTAAATCATAAGAAACTTATATTTTTAATTTTTTTACAAGTCTCAACATTGTTTTCTATTGAAGCTAAACCAGATGTATTCCCAACAATAAAATGAAGGTTGTTCCATTTCACAGTATTCCTACCAACCCAGATTGTTTCCAGGATTACTGATATAGGCCATTCTTACGGGTGATAGCACATTTCTTTGGTTTGCATTTCCCCAATGGTCAGTGATGATGAACACATTTCATATGTTGTCTGTCTCTGTGAAAGTATTGCTCAATTTCACACTGTTTTGAAAAGATAGTTGTAGAGTTTTGTAAGTGCTTCATCTATCTTTGACACTAGTGCTCTGGCAGATATAGGCCATGATAATATTTTCTTCTATTCAGCCACAATAGCATGTTCTTTAGTTTCTATTTGATTTTTTTTTTTTTTTTGGTTTTTGGTTTTTGGGCCAAAATAAGGAGTTATTCCTGGCTCTACAATCAGAAATCGCTCCTAGCTTGGGGAACGATATGGGATGCTGGGATCGAACCCAGGTTGATCCTGGATCAGTCGAATCCTGGATCAGCTGCGTGCAAGGCAAATGCCCTACCGCTGTGCTATCACTTGTTTTCCCCATCTTTCTTTTTATGATAAACTTCTACCTTGATAACCTTTTTTCTCCTTAATAACCTTTTGATCTGAAAAAAAGACACTGGGTAAGACTTGTATTTTCATAACTTGTGTTTCAGCGTGCAGTCTACTGAAGCAAATATTCTATGTACACTGAGAAAAAGCATATTTGTCTTTTAATTTTGGGGAGTAGGGTGAAGTCTTTGACTATTTTAACAGGCTTACTGGGGTGCTCTCATTCTTGTTGTATTCTTCCACCGCTTATTAGACATTTCTTCCACCTGGATAGAAAACAGGATGTCCTATTCAAATCTCAAACTCCACATGACTAAATATCTTCCCCCACAAATATGTTGTATCTCCTATATCCCATCTGACTCCTTTTCAGGAGCCAGAGTTAAAAGACAATGTTTAAAATCATGATACCAAATAATTACAAAAAGTTCTTTGAGGCAAGAAAAATAGAACAGAGATTAAGGCGCTTGTCTTGTGTGCAGCCAACCAGTTTGGTCTACTGAGGGCCCGGAGAGATAGCACAGCGGCGTTTGCCTTGCAAGCAGACGATCCAGGACCAAAGGTGGTTGGTTCGAATCCTGAATCCTGGTGTCTCATATGGTAACCCCTGAGTACCGCCAGGTGTGGCCCAAAAACCAAAACCAAAACAAAACAAAACAAAACAAAACAAAACAAAACAAAAGGTCTACTGAGCAGAGCCAGGAGTAAGACCTGAAACACACACACACACACACACACACACACACACACCCCAGGAGTAAGACCTCTCTCACACACACACACACACACACACACACCAGGAGTAAGACCTCACACACACACACACACACACACACACACACACCCCAGGAGTAAGACCTGAGACACACACACACACACACACACACACCCCAGGAGTAAGACCTGAGACACACACACACACACACACACCAGAAATTATCTTTGGCCCAGAGGATGCCAGGAGTAAGACCTGAAACACACACACACACACACACACCCCAGGAGTAAGACCTCACACACACACACACACACACACACACACACACACACACACACCACACACACTACTGAGCAGAGCCAGGAGTAAGACCTGAAACACACACACACACACACACACACACACACCCCAGGAGTAAGACCTCACACACACACACACACACACACACACACCAGGAGTAAGACCTGAGACACACACACACACACACACACACACACACACACACACACACACACACACACCAGAAATTATCTTTGGCCCAGAGGATGCCAGGAGTAAGACCTGAAACACACACACACACACCCCAGGAGTAAGACCTCACACACACACACACACACACACACACACACACACACACACACACACACACCAGGAGTAAGACCACACACACACACACACACACACACACACACACACACACACACACACACACACACACCAGAAATTATCTTTGGCCCAGAGGATGACTCAGTGGCAGAAGCCTTTACCTGGCATATACCAGGTAATGAGGTCAAGCACAGTACCTCCAAGTGCACTATGGAGATCAGGAAAGTCCTGCTATTAGTGATCCCTATTGAAAAGAAGCTGAGGGGCCAGAGAGATAGCAGGAGGTCATCAGTTCGAATCCTGGCATCCCATATGGTCCCCCCGAGCCTGCCAGGAGCAATTTCTGAGCCTGGAGCCAGGAATAACCCCTGAGAACTGCCGGGTGTGACCGGGTGTGACCCAAAAACCACACACACACAAAGAAAAGAAGCTGGAGGAAGGTCAAGTAGCTTTAATATGTTTGATAAGCACAAAGCAACAAGTTCAAAGTCAGGAGATCCTGAAAGCAAGAAAAGGCCTAGGAGATGGCTCAGTGACTTAAAAGCAACCAGGTCCGGAGAGATAGCATGGAGGTAAGGTCTCCCGAGCCTGCCAGGAGCGATTTCTGAACAGCCAGGAGTAACCCCCTGAGCACTACCGGGTGTGACCCAAAAGGCAAAAAAAAAAAAAAAAAAAAATTGATTACTGATTTCCTAATAAGGAAAAAAAAAAAAAAAACAACAAAAATCTGTCTTCAGCCCCTTGCTTTATTTCTGGGCAATGACCTAGACCAAGGCCCCAACACTCCTTATCTGAATTGCTACAATAATTTACATCTCAATGTTAATATCCCCCAACTTTGTATATTATTATACCAACATAGTAGTATCCCGATTATACTATAAAACTATCAAGGAGAGATCATTTATGTGAAAGGAAGCATTCCAATCTAAACCTCAAGTGTGGGGGGTGCACAGGAACAGCAGGGTCCCTGCCTTGGGCATAGACCCACAGAGGGTCCTCTGAGACCTACTGCTGGGTATGACCGCAAAATAAAAATAAAACAAAAAACCTCAAGTAGGTTTAAGATAAAAATTATAGTTTATGGCTTGGGGCAATAGTACAGTGGGTAGGGCACTTGCCTTGCACACAGTCAACCTGGGGTTACAGCCCGGCATCCCAGGAGTAATTTCTGAGCACAGTCAGGAATAACCCGAGCACCACTAGTGTGGTCCAAAAGACCAAAATAGTCTTTTTTTTTTATAAGCTTTATATGCCACTAACAGCTCATCTAGCTTAACCTTACATTCAGTGATTTATCATCAGCCCACGGCAAAAATAAGGAAACTCCAAATATTAAAAATAAAAATTCCATATGATCCAGTTATTCCAAGTCTAGGTACTTACCCAAGAAACATTAAAAAAAAAAAACTCTAATTTGATTAAATAATATATGCACATGTTCATAGAGAACTAATAATAGCCTATGGATATAGAATATGTAGGCTATAACAACAGATTACTACTCAACTATAAAATAAGCCTCCTGCCATTCGCAACAATATGAATGGATGTTATGCTTAGTGAATTACATCAGGTGAAACAAACACACACTGTGTGATTCTATTCATATGTGGTATGTTTTAAAAAATCAAATAAGAGGAGGCCGAAGAGATAGCATGGAGGTAAGGCATTTGCCTTTCATGCAGAAGGTCATTGGTTCGAATCCCGGCATCCCATATGGTCTCCCGAGCCTGCCAGTGTGATCCAAAAACAAACAAACAAAAAAAATCAAATAAGAAAATGACTTAAAGAAAACTAAAATTTTTAGACCATAAAACCACAATTACAGTAAATTTTTAGACTGTAAGACCAAATTCTCCTCTGTTTACCAAAGAGAAGTACTGTTTCAGGTTAGGAGTTAACTACATCTGAAAGAACTTTATTTTTATTCGAGGAGAGAAAATTAGTAGAGGAAAGGGACAAAGGGAAGAATGTAGAAGCTGGGAGATAATCTAGGGATAAAAGCAGGGCTGAGTCAACATCACATCCTTGGGTCCTAGCACTGAATCCCCCAGTTCACTGATCAAGTGTCACCAGTAGTTGTCCCAAATCCTTTAAGCATAAGTCCAATCAAGCCTCCTCCTACCCCCATCCAAAAAAACCCCTGAGATTCCCACATGCAAAACACGTACTCCAGTCCTTCTGATTATCTTTCTAAAAGGAATTAAACTTTTAGTGGTGAACACATTTAGCATACATGCCTATATAATGTAAGTCAAGGTTACTTCAATAAAAAATCTCATCATGGGCCCGGAGAGATAGCACAGAGGTGTTTGCCTTGCAAGCAGCCGATCTAGGACCAAAGGTGGTTGGTTCGAATCCCGGTGTCCCATATGGTCCCCTGCACCTGCCAGGAGCTATTTCTGAGCACTGCCTGGTGTGACCCAAAAACCAAAAAAAAAAAAAAAAATCTCATCAATGAAAAATAGATAGAATTTGCCAAAAATTACTCAATAGGTTCTTTTTTTTTTTTTTAATTTAACTAAATGGTTTTTGGTTGGTTTGTTTTTGGGCCACACCCGATGATGCTTAGGGGTTACTCCTGGCTATGCACTCAGAAATCACTCTTGGCTTAGGGAACCGTATAAGATGCCAGGGAATTGAATCACGGTCCATCTTACTTAGGCAGTGGTTCTCAAGTAGTGGGGCTCGCCCTCTCGGAAGGGGGGGGGCACGACGCTCAGTAAAGAGGGGTGCATTTGACCTCGGCAAACACTATCATAACAAGCTAAGCCCCATGTTTATGTCTCTGTGTATCTCTGGAGCTGAGTTGCTGTGTCCTGCTTCAAACCCCACTTCGAATAGCTATGCATTGCAAAACATGATCATTGTAGCCATTAATCCAGACAACAACTCATTAAAAAATCAGCTCAAATTACTTTATGTATTTTTGTTTTGCAGGTTAAAGTTTTTTTTAATAAAGATACTATTTACAGTCTCGTGGGGGGGGGCGCAAAAAGTGTTTTCTTCTTCCTAGGGGTCATGAGAGAAAATAATTGAGAAGCAGTGGTTTTAGGTTAGCATATGCAAGGCAAAAGTCCTACCGCTGTGCCACCACTTGGGCCCTAACTAAATTTATTTTTATAGCACCAAAAATTGAGCAAATGTATAACTTAGCTCAAGTTCTAAGCTAAATGCTTAGACCTGTTGCAGATACTTTTGAAATTAATTTTGTGAATAAATCTATTAAATATCTTTGAGAGACAATAGGTCTGACCCAAGGATCTGAAGTAGGATCATCTGATTCCAAATCTCACACTTAATTACTTTGCTTTATGTCTTTTCAGAATGCATAAATCTATTTTGTGTGTGCACTTCTATCTGCTGACCCAGCCTAAGAACATGATTTTTATTTTATCTTATTTGTTGTTGTTGTTTTTTTAGGGGGAGGGACCACACTTGAAGATGCTCAGGGTTGCAGTGCTTGAGGGAACATACGGTATGCCAAGGATCAAACCCAGATCAGCAGCAAGTGCACTACCCATGTACCCACTCCAGGCCCAAGACCATTGTTTTTAATATCTTGCAACAAGAGGGTCATCATTTGACCTCCTTCTTTTTGTTCTTCTTGTTCTGAGAACACACACTGCAGTGCTCAGGGACCTCTCCTGGAAGGGTTCCAGGAACCGGTTACACGTGGTGCTGGGATCAAACCCAGGTCAACATAGGAAAGGCAAATGCCTTTTCTCTCCAGTCCTGGCATCCCTTCCTAAATGTTTACATCTGATTTCCATTTAACCCACTAAAATTTGTGTTAAGCCACTTTCATATGTGAGATCATATGCTAAATATCATTGCTCCTGTGGAACATAGTACACTTAATTGGCATGCTATACTTTAAAATACTGGTATTGGGACCAGAGTAATAGTACAGCATGCATGTGGGTGTTTGCATGCAGGTGGCCAACCTAAGTTTGATCCCCAGCATCCCATATAATCCTCCAACATGCCAATTTTCATTTCTGGAGCATCACCAGGAGTGCCCCCCAAATAAATTAATTAAAAATATGTTAGAAAAAGGTGACTGTACATCAAGGTTGCGGGCACCTGAGCCCCTCCTCTGCTACTTCAGACAACCAGTTTAAACCTGGCTGACAAAACATGTAATAAAAACCTATAGTTCTACCCCTAGCTTGAAGCCCCAGCAGCCCACCTGGGAGAGGTGTGGCCCCAGCATACTGGTATCTAATAAACTCCCTTGTTTTTGCATTACTTCCATCTCCCAGGTCTGTGCGTCGGATCTTGACTTTGGAGCTAACAACACAGTCTGCCAAGACCTCCAGGAGTAAACCTAAGCATTTTCATGTATGGTACAAAACTGAACAACAACAAAGAAAAATAAACCCGGAAATTGAGTGCCGGAGCGATGGCGCAAATGGTAAGGCATCTGAGCTAACCTAGGACAGACCTATTGCGGTTCGATCCTCGGTGTCCCATATGGTCCCCCAAGCCACGAGTGATTTCTGAGTGCATAGCCAGAAGTAACCCTTTAGCGTCACCGAGTGTGGTCCAAAACCAAAAGCCAAAAAAAAACAAAAAAACAAACAAACAAACAAACAACAAAAAAAAAAAACCAAAACACAGAAATATAGCTACCAATTCACTCAGTTCTGATTAAAGTTCACTGAATTCAGTCCTTCGTTTCGGTCTACCAACATTATTTTACAATAAATATTTTGTCATGGAATTTAACTGTAATTCTTAGCAGTTTCCTTTTAATATTATTTAAGTCTGTTGCTTTTTTTTTTTAAAGCATTATCAGTTACTGTTTAAGAAGTAGACACCACACCCACACCTGCAGTGGGTGGCTGTGCAGAACTGTTAGAATGTTCTCGTCAAACAGAACAAGTAGGGCTGGAGGAATCCTACAATAGCTTAGAGCACCTGCGCGCACATCATGGTCTTGAATTCAAATCCCCAGTGTACCATATTCATAGTGTGATTCTAGCAGCCCTGTCCCAGCACCACAGAAAAGGACAAAACTCTCATGACTAAAAATGCAAAGACCCAAGACTAAAAGTACTCACCATAATTAAAGATTTGAATATTAAAAAAAAAAAGATTTGAACATTTTGAATAGCACCACTGCTAAGTATACAAGCACTATAATCAGATGTGAGTCCTGGAGAACATCAAAAGTAAAAATATGTGAGTGCCACAGTCAAGCAGATGTGTAACCCCTAAGTAATAGTGCAGTGTGTTTGGGGGAAAGGTGATCTAGAGTGATAGTAGAGAAGGTTAAGGTGCAGCCCTAACATGTAGGTAGTTTGATCTTGAGCATTACATGTTCACTGAGCAGCAGTGAGTGTAGCCCTGTAGCCCACCACCACCACTGAATGTGATGAAAGTAGCCATAGCACCACTGAGGAAGGAGCAATGGAGGGAGGGAAAGGGGAAGCAGATGAGAGGGAGAGGGGGATAGAAGGGGAGAAAGGGGGGAGGAGGAAGGAGAGAGAAGAGAGAGATTCTACAACAACCCAGTATTTCAAGGCTCACAAAGCTACAAAAGAATAATCCCCCACAAGATGTGGAGTGGTGGACATAAAGCAAAGAATTATCTGGTGAAAGCCTAAGACCCAATAAAGACAGCTATTATCAAAGGAAATACCCAGGAATCCCTTGGCAGCATCTAGTACACAATCTACAGAAATAAGCTAATATCTACAGAGCCAATGTCATCCTGTGTGGCTTATGATGGTGAAGAGAAAATAAACTCAACCTACCAAAAGCTCCTGAGTGCATCCCCATATCAACTGTGACAGCTGACTTTTCACAGAGGACAAAAAAAAAAAAGAGAGAGAGAAAAACTTCAAAATGTATATACTACCATCACCCACAAATAGACAACATATAATATCAACTATGGGGAGTTTTAATGCCTAAAGCCAAGATTCGAACTACTGTCCTCTGCATGCAAGGCAAGCGCCCAACCTCCATGCTCTCTCTCCAGCCCCTAACTAGAATAATTTTAATGGGATCACTTTATACATTGTTGGGTGAAATTTTCTTTGAAAAAGCTGGAGATAGGGCCGGAGAGATAGCATGGAGGTAAGGCGTTTGCCTTTCATGCAGGAGGTCATCGGTTCGAATCCCGGCGCCCCATATGGTCCCCTGTGCCTGCCAGGAGCAATTTCTGAGCCTGGAGCCAGGAATAACCCCTGAGCACTGCCAGGTGTGACCCAAAAACCAAAAAAAAAAAAAAAAAAAAAAGAAAAAGCTGGAGATATAGTGAACCTATATATAACCTTCTCCCAAAAGCCATTCTGTTATTTTTCTCCCCAACTCTGGAGAAGCTTGTGCTTTCTCTTGAATATGTATTGCTTTCTCTCCTTTCACCTTTCCTAAGTAAATTTCATTCAGCAAATCTCACACACAGACACACACACAGACACACAGACACACACACAGACACACACAGACACACAGACACACACACACAGCACAGAGCACAGCTGACCCCAGTCTGATCCTCACACAGCAGATGTGCACCACCAGTCATCCCTGAGCAAAGATCCCTAAGCACCACTAAGTGGTCCCAAAGCAACAAATGTAGAGTGGGATGTAATGGTAACTAGAGAAATTGGTGACAGGAAATGAACAGTGAAGGGGTGAGCGTTGGAACATTGTATGATCAAACCTCAACGATGAGCAACTTTTTGTTTTTCGTTTTTTGGTTTTTGTTTTTTTTTTTTTTTTTGCGGTTTTTGGGTCACACCCGGCAGTGCTCAGGGGTTACTCCTGGCAGGCACGGGGGACCATATGGGATGCCAGGATTCGAACCGATGAGCTTCTGCATGAAAGGCAAATGCCTTACCTCCATGCTTTCTCTCCGGCCCCGATGAGCAACTTTTTAACTCTATTTCATGGTGACTTAATTTTAAAAATGTTTTCTTCAGGGGCCAGAGCTGTAGCACAATGATAAGGCATTTGCCTTGCACGCGGCCAACACAGGACGGACCCCGGTTCAAATCCCGGCATCCCAAATGGTCCCCAAGCCTTCCAGGAGTGATTTCTGAGAACACAGACTGGAGTAACCTCTGAGAGCCGGGTGTGACCCCAAACCCTCCCCCAAAAAAAATGTTTTCTTCAACATCAGTGTTTCTTTTTAATAGGAGCTATACCTGTAGTGCTAGGGAACTCAGTCACTTCGGCAGAACACAAATGATTCAGTGCTTTAGTACCACTAGGGCCACACCTGCTGGCACCAGAGATTATGTGGTACCAGGGCTATTTCTTGGTCTGACACATACTAAGCACTTTGGCTATTTCCCAGTTCTAGCAGTATTGTATAGCTGCATAGTCTCGCATCTGTGCCTTAACTTACTCACAAATGTCTTTCTGGACATTATGATTTCTACCTTTGCTTTATTACACATACCACTGACAATATCATTCTCACTATTTTTTCCATGTATCTGTGACAATTTTTGTGGAAGAGTTCACACTCAGTGATGCTCGGAGGCTACACACAGCTCTGCATACAGTAATCACCCAGTGCTCAGGGAATCATATAGGATTCCAGGAGTCGAACCTGGGCCACCTGCATGCAGTAATCACCCAGTGCTCTGGGAATCATATAGGATTCCAGGAATCGAACCTGGGCCACCTGCATGCAAGACAAGTGCCCTGCTCACTGTACTATCTCTCCAGCCTTCCCCAAATTTTCTTTTTTTTTTCTTTTCTTTTTTTGGTTTTTGGGTCACACCCAGCAGCATTCAGGGGCTACTCCCAGTTCTATGCTCAGAAATCACCCCCGGCAGGCTCGGGGAACATATGGGATGCCGGGATTCGAACCATTGTCCTTCTGTATGCAAGACAAATAAATGCCCTATCTCTGTATTATCTCTCCGCCCCACCATATTTTCTTTTTAAATTTAAACATTGTAATTTACAGTATTAACAAGAGGATTTCATACATATGATGTTCCATCACATCCTTGACCAAAGTAATCACTGCCCTCCACCATTATCCCCTCTACCACACCTCGATGTCCCTTGGGCCCCCCAGCCCCGCCATAGAAAGTTCAGTTCTATAGGCAATTCTCATTTTCTGTTGCCTTGGGCCATTTACTGTTCCTTCACTAAGTTTCTTTATATCCCACACATGAGCACATTCTGTATGTTTTTTTCTCCTGACTCATTTCACTCTTCAGTTCTATCCACATACATCAAACCACATCTCATGTTCTTTTTTAATAACCAAGTAGTATTCTGCCATGTATGAATGCCCTAGTTTCTTTATCTGGTCATCTGTTCTTGAACACTTGCACTGTTCCAGTCCTTGACTATTGTGAATGGTGCAGCAATAAACAAAGAAGAGCAAATGTCTTCACAGAATATATTTTTGGTCTTGCTGTATATGCCAAGATTTGGAATTGCTGAGTTGTATGGGAGTTCAAAAAAAAATTTTTTTTTGGTTTTTGGGTCACACCCAGCATGGCTCAGGGGTTACTCCATGCTCAGAAATCACCTCTGGCAGGCACAGGGGACCATATGGGATACCGGGATTCAAACCACTGCCCTTCTGCATGAAAGGCAAATGCCTGGGCCGGCGAGATAGCAAGGAGGTAAGGCGTTTGCCTTCCATGCAGAAGGATAGTGGTTCGAATCCCGGTATCCCATATGGTCCCCCATGCCTGCCAGGGGCGATTTCTGAGCATAGAGCCAGGAGTAACCCCTGAGCATGCCGGGTGTGGCCCAAAAACTAAAAAGATAAAATACCAAACACATATATATAAATTAAAAATATTGTTAGGGGGCAGAGAACAGCGGTAAGGTGTTTGCCTTGCATGCGGCCAACACAGAACAGACCCCAGTTCGAATCCAGGCCCCCTACCCATATGGTCCCCTGAGCCTGCCAGGAGTGACTTCTGAGGGCAGAGCCAGCAGTAACCCTTGAGCACAGCCAGTGTGACCCAATATATATAGTTAGGTATAAACAATGAGTGAAACAAAAATCTTTCATACTGAAACTATAAAATTTTACTAAAGAAGAAACACAAATGGAAAACCATGATATAGACATTTGTATCAATTAGGAGACATTGATGAAATGTCTGTACTACACCAAGCCATCTATGGAATCAAAATACAATCCTTATCAAAATTTCGATCACCCTAATTTTGCAGAAGTAGAAAAATACAAACCAAAATTGATAAAGGGGTGGGAGTGATAACACAATGGGTAAGGCACTTGCCTTGCATGTAGCTGACCAGGATTCAATCCTGGCATTCCATATGGTCTCCCAAGCCCACCAGGTATGATTCTAGAGTAACCCCAGAGCACTACCAGGAGTGACCCCAAAACAAACAAAAACATTTGATAAAACATCTCAAGAACCCTAAATTACAAACAAAATTTGTGGTCCCCAAAAAAAGCAAAAATAAAAACTCATCCTTCCTCACACAATATATAAAATTCCAAATGAATCAGATTTAAACATGAAATGCAAAGCAATAAAATATCCAAAAGATAATGAGAAAAGTTTTGTGGTCTTAGATTTAGGGTGATTTCTTAAAATAACAATAAAACAATAAAATAATAACAATAAAACACATGGGTCCAGAGAGGTGGCGCTAGAGGTAAGACATCTGCCTTGCAAGCGCTAGCCTAGGACAGACTGTGGTTTGATCCCTGTGTCCCATATGGTCACACACACACACACACACACACACACACACACACACACACACACACACACACACACACACACACACACACACACACACACACACACAAAGCCAGGAGCAATTTCTGCCAGCGCTAGCCTAGGACGGAAGGTCTGATCCACTGGCATCCCATAGAGTCCCCCAAGCCAGGAGCAACTTCTGAGTGCATAGCCAGGAGTAACCCCTGAGCGTCACAGGGTGTGCCCCCCCCCAAAAAAAAAACACTAAAATCTTGGGACAAGAGAAGATAGCACAGCGGTAGGGCGTTTGCCTTGCAAGTGGCCCACTCAGGTTAGACATAGGTTCGAATCCCAGCATCTCATATGGTCCCCCGAGCCAGCCAGGAGCGATTTCTGAACATGGAACCAGGAAAAATCCCTGAACCCTGCAGGATGTGACCCTAAAACCAAAAAAAAAAAAAAAAAAAAAAAAAGGAGGAGAGGAGAGGAGAGTACTGAAATTCAAAGTAAACTTCACAAATAATCCTGACACTATGAAACTGGTAGTAATAACACTGAAAGAGTACACCTTGTTTCATGTTACTTCCACCTCTATAATCAAAAAGTTACAATTTGATCCCTGTCTTTTTGTTTGTTTTTTGTTTTTTTTTTTGGACCACACCCAGCGGTGCTCAGGGGTTACTCCTAGCTGTCCGCTCAGAAATAGCTCCTGGCAGGCACAGGGGACTATATGGGACACCGGGATTCGAACCAACCACCTTTGGTCCTGGATCGGCTGCTTGAAAGGCAAACGCTGCTGTGCTATCTCTCTGGGCCCTGATCCCTGTCTTTTATGCATATACATGAAACAAAGTTTCCTAGTTCTTGTAAAAATCTATTGGGCTCAACAGTTTTCTGGCTTCAGAAGATCCAATGTTTTTTTTTGGTTTTTTTTTTTTTTGCTTCTTCTTTTTTTTTTGCATTTCCAAAATTAGAAATATCCTATGAAAACTCTCATATAGTGCAAGAGAAATCCATGGCATTACTGTCCTTTCATTTTAATCATATACTTGCTTCCAATTTTTAATCTGACAAATCAATATCAATGAAGTGGATATTTTAAGAGTACCATGAAAATATATTTTATTTCTTTTTTTTGTTTGTTTTTGTTTTTGTTTTTGGGCCACACCCTGTGACGCTCAGGGGTTACTCCTGGCTATGCGCTCAGAAGTTGCTCCTGGCTTCTTGGGGGACCATATGGGATGCCGGGGGATCGAACCGCGGTCCGTCCTAGGCTAGCGCAGGCAAGGCAGGCACCTTACCTCCAGCGCCACCGCCCGGCCCCAAAAAATTCTTTTTGTTTTTTTTTGGCCACACCCAGAAGTGCTCAGGGTTTACTTTTTTTTTTTTTTTTTTTGGTTTTTGGGCCACACCCGGCGGTGCTCAGGGTTTACTCCTGGCTGTCTGCTCAGAAATAGCTCCTGGCAGGCACGGGGGACCATATGGGACACCGGGATTCGAACCAAACACCTTTGGTCCTGGATTGGCTGCTTGCAAGGCAAACACCCGCTGTGCTATCTCTCCGGGCCCCCATATTTTATTTCTTTATAAAAATAGTACCCCCCAAAAAAGAAAAATGTTGCTTATTCACAACCATTTATATTGTTGTTTACTCAAAATCATTTAATAGTTATGAAATTATTATATAATGCAATAATGTAGAATTGGCAATTGTTTTACTTATAGTTCTATTACCTAAGAACAAACCAATTGGGCCGGAGAGATAGCACGGAGGTAATGCATTTGCCTTGCATGCAGAAGGTTGGTGGTTCAAATCCCGGCATCCCATATGGTCCCCTGAGCCTGCCAAGAGCAATTTCTGAGCATAGAGCCAGGAGTAACCCCTGAGTGCTGCAGGGGTATGACCCAAAAACCAAAGAAAAAAAGAAGAATCATAATTCTAGGAGAATCAAACTTTAAAGATCATCTCATTTAAGCAGTAATTTGAAACTCAGCTGGCAAACAGATTTGGCCCACGTTCACATACCCATCTAATAAAAATATTAGCTACTGAGAAGTACTAAGATCTTTACAGTTACTCAGCTGTGAATAGACATCCCAGAATCTGGCAGCATTCCTCTATAAAAGATTAATGTTTGTGGGAAAAGAGTATACTTACAAGTTTCTCAGTCATACTCAAACACTAAATTGTATCATAATATCCCAACAGTTCGGTATGTTCTGCTTTTTGAGTTTCAAAGCAGCATGGATGTTAAGATCAAAGTCCATACTAAATAGAAATCAATTTTAATGAGTTTTAAACTAACATTTTAAAACATAGCAAATACAAAAAAAATAGTCTCAGAGGAAAAAATTCTAAAACAGAAAATAAACAAATGAAGGTAAAATGCAAATTAGTCTACTTATGTAATGATTTTTTACTATCACAGTGGCAAATACTGAAAAAAAATTAGTAACACCAGGGTTTATTGCCACATTCAGCCACCATGCATGTAGGGCGGGGATTACGGCAGGTTTTTAGCAAGAATATAGTGAAAGATAGCATACAGGTAAGGTACTTGCCCTACATACACACGGCCAACCCCAGTTGATCTCCCATCACTAAATATGGTCCCCAGAGTACCACCAGGCTGGGCCCAACTATTCCCCTACCCTCCAAAGAATACAGTGAAATAAAAATGTCCATGCTAACAGTGGGAATAGTGTAGGATATCCCTATTTAACATTTTGTGTACCAATATCCACCAATATTTAAAGTAAACACTCGGGCCAAAGAAATAACACAGTGGGTAGGATGCTTGCCTAGCAGACTGCTGATATGGGTTCGATGCCTGGCATCCCATATGGTTCCCTCCTCATTCAAGAGTAATTCCTGCAAACAACAATTGCCCCTCTCACCCATTATTACTGTATTTTTTTTTTTTTTTGGTTTTTGGGCCACACCCGTTGACGCTCAGGGGTTACTCCTGGCTATGCGCTCAAAAGTTGCTCCTGGCTTGGGGGACCATATGGGACACCGGGGGATCGAACCGTCGAACCGCGGTCCGTCCAAGGCTAGCGCAGGCAAGGCAGGCACCTTACCTCTTGCGCCACCGCCTGGCCCCTATTACTGTATTTTTTAACCCTTTTTCTTTTTATTTAAAAAAAAAAGAAATTGGGCTGGAGAGATAGCATGGATGTAAGGCGTTTGCCTTTCATGCAGAAGGTCATCAGTTCGAATCCCGGCGCCCCAAATGGTCCCCTGTGCCTGCCAGGAGCAATTTCTGAGCATGGAGCCAGGAATAACCCCTGAGCACTGCCGGGTGTGACCCAAAACCACAAGAAAAAATTGCCTTATACTCGGATAAATAACGAGAGTATTATGTTGAGTGAAATGAGTAAGAGAAAAAGGGAAAGAATAATCTCACTCATTTGTTGGATAAAAAAAATAACATAGTGCTCACTTCGGCAGCACATATACTAAAATTGGAACAATACAGAGAAGATTAGCATGGCCCCTGTGCAAGGATGACACACAAATTCGTGAAGCGTTCCATATTAAAAAAAAAAAATAACGTAGTATGCTAAAAAATATCAGAAACAATAGAGTCGAAGGCCAGGAAGATCAATGGTAGGAATGCAGTTATATAGCACATTGCACAAATAGTGCACAATATAGCACACATATAGTACACAAACAGCTGAGGAATGCAATAAGGGCAGAAAAGAAACAACTAAATAGTTCCAATGATATTTGGAAATAACTCTAGACAAGAATTGGGTGGTGAAAGAAGATAAAGTGATAAGCATGATACTTCCTCAGTAACAATATTGCAAACCAGTGTCTCAAAGGAGAGGACAAAAGAAGTTAAAAAAAAAAAAAAAAAGAGGGCCCGGAGAGATAGCACAACTGCGTTTGCTTTGCAAGCAGCCGATCCAGGACCAAAGGTGGTTGGTTTGAATCCCGGTGTCCCATATGGTCCCCCCAAGCCAGGGGCAATTTCTGAAGCGCTTAGCCAGAAGTAACCCCTGAGCATCAAACGGGTGTGACCCAAAAAGAAAGAAAGAAAGAAAGAAAGAAAGAAAGAAAGAAAGAAAGAAAGAAAGAAATTATTGAGTTGGAGAAATACAAAGTGTAGGGCGTTTGCCTTGCATGCGCTAACCTAGGATGGACCGTGGTTCAATCCCCAGCATCCCATATGGTCCCCTGAGCCAGGAGGAATTTCTGAGCACATAGCCAGGAGAAACCCCTAAGTGTCACCAGTTGTGGCCCAAAAAAACAAAAACAAACAAAATGTCTCCAGCACATGCAGAAATCCTAAATTTAAGTTCTGGCACAATATGGTCTGACATCACTATTGCCCTTCCACAAGTACAAAGGCCAGAAAACTCAGTAAGTAAAGCACCTCCTTACAAGCAGGAGGCATGAGTTTGAGTCACAGTGCTACAAGGGATTTCAATCCTGGCAGCTCAGCTTTCTGTGATTTCCCAGTCACACCACATTCAGATATATATGAGCCTAACAATAAAAGACAGTGACCCTGGGCTGGGGTGATAGCACAGCGGTAGGCATTTGCTGTGCATGTTGCCAACCCAGAACAGACCCAGGTTCAATTCCTGGCATTCCATAAGATTCCCCCAAGCCTGCTGCCAGGAGCGATTTCTGAGCGCAGAGCCAGAAGTAACCTGTGTGCCGCCGGGTGTGGGCCAAAACCAACCAAACAAACATACATACATGCATACATTCATACATACATAAAGACAGTGACCCCAGTGAGCCCCACTACTAAAAAGATACACCAGCACTGCCACAAGGAAAGCACCCTGATGGGCACTATGGTCACACTTTGCACCATCATCTTAACTAAAGTGTGTGGTTCCTCACAAGCACTGTGGCTTAGTACAAAGGCACCAAAACCTTAAGGGGAGACCTCCAAACCCCAGAGTACTGCAAATACCACGTCAAGCTCATGTGCAACCTGATCACTGCAACAGCATAAAGAGAAGGAAGGGAAGGGGGAAATATGTTATACAATCAGATGCATACATATATGTATAGATGTGCGTATAAATTTAGTTCCCCTAAAGATGCCTCGTATTTTTAAATGTACACGCACATACATATATACATTTGTGAGAAAAAAATTAAATAAGACCATGAAGAAATATATCTCTATTTGGGAGCTAGAGCAATAGTATAATATTGCAATATAGTGCTAATATAGTAGCAATATAGTGTTATGGTGCTGCTTGCCTTGCACATGTTTGATCCCGAACATCACATAATGTCACATAATGTCACTCTGTGCTCCCCAAGGTCCCCACCGCACCACCACCAAATATATACAGCAATTTTATACAAATATAATAAAAATACACTTTTCGAACTAGGCCAAACCCTCTATCATATCAGTAATATTTAAGTGTCCATAATAATAGGGCCTTATTGTGCTTACGCTATGACACTCCGGCTTATCACCTTGGGAGTAAAATCACTATACACTGCCTGTCAGCACAATAAAGATAGAAGAACCCCCACCTCCAAAGAACAATAAAGACACGAAAAGAAACAGATTGGTAGTCCCCCCCAAAAATCACTTTAATTTTTTGATACAGTGTTTACACTAGTTTTATGTCAACTCTCTAAATTCCAGGAATCTATTTTTTCAGCCATCTTGCTCAAACCCTTTCTATGCCCAGGTTTTTCAGTACTGTATCAAACATAAACAAATCTGGCTAAGCAAATCTTGAGGGCAGTCTTATAAGCAATTATGGGGAACATAAAATGCTTTAGAAAACATTAAAATAAAGGGACAGGGATGTGGCTCAAATGCTAGGAAATGCTCTGTATGCATGAGACCAAGTTCAATTTCTTAGCACCATAAGGCCTTTGGGCACTGTTGGATAGGGCCCCTAGTTAAAAAGTAAACAGTAATAATTTGAAAATCATTTTTAAGAAAAAGAAAACTAGTTTCTATTTAGATCTCTCTCAAGATGCATAGAAAGAAAAGCAAGAGTATTAAAAATCCTTTTAAGGGGCCGGGCGGTGGCGCTGAAGGTAAGGTGCTGCCTTGCCTGCGCTAGCCTTGGACGGACCGTGGTTCAATCCCCCGGTGTCCCATATGGTCCCCCAAGCCAGGAGCAACTTCTGAGCACATAGCCAGGAGTAACCCCTGAGCGTTACTGGGTGTGGCCCAAACCCCCCCAAAAAAATCCTTTTAAGATAAAAAGGGGGGCCGGAGAGATAGCATGGAGGTAAGGCATTTGCCTTGCAGGCAGAAGGTTTGTGGTTCGAATCCCTGCATCCCATATGGTCCCCAGAGCCTGCCAGGGGCAATTTCTGAGCATAGAGTCAGGAGGAACCCCTGAGCACTGCCAGATGTGACCCAAAAACCAAAACCAAAAACAAAAACAAAAAAGATAAACAGGGAAGCAAAGCTCAAGAGTCTTAGTTCCTTAAAAAAAAACACCTTCGAGTGCTGCCTGTGTGTGTCTGTCTACTATCTTGTTGCGTGAACCTCTTGGGAGTGGGCCGAAAAGAGGCTCCAGAAAACTCGCTCTCCCAGAGGCCAATTCTAGGGCGGAACGCCAAGGAACTGCTCCATAACGTGAAAACCGGCTATGCTTTGCAGGTCCCCTGTTTGTGCCGTCAGGCTGGGAAAATCCACGAAACTACTCCTGCCCAGTGGGGCCCGACTGTGAAAAATTGTGAGTGCTGCCTGTGTGTGTCTGTCTACTATTCTGTTGCATGAACCTCTTGGGAGTAAGCGGCCGTGCGCTCTTTCTAAGAAAAGAACACCATCGCAACAAGAAGAAAAGATCACATTAAGAATTCTGCTGGATCACTGAAGCCCAGCATTTCTTTCCAGACTGTCTTCTCTGCTGCATGCTTGGGCCTAAGGTTTGATCCTGTGTGAGGCTTCATCCACGGAGGACTCCCCTACCTTGGAGGCAAGTCAACCCATTCAGAAAGGGTGGAACCAGAGGAGTGTGCTGCCTGCATCATTTAGCCAATGAATACCACCACAACAGTAGAAAAACCCACAATACAAGTGTGACAATGGGGAAACAACGCAGGCCAGCATCAGACATAGAGAATGAAGGGGACAATTCTGATGACCAGATAATGACCAACCAATTAATCAACCTCTCAGATAAGGACTTTAGCAATATGGAAGATGCTCAACGAACTCAAAGAAACCATGGATCGAGTTGAACAGAACACTAATAAGAACCAAGAAAATATGAAGACAGAAATCACAAAACTCCAAACTGAAATAACATGCCAACTAACAGGCCTGAAAAACTCAGTAAACGAAGTGAATGACAAAATGGATAAGCTCTGGGACAGGGTATCAGAAGCTGAGAATAGACTTGGTGCTGTGGAAGATGAGATACATAACAATTCCATACAGCAGGAGAGATTGGAAAAAAAAACTTAAAGCAAATGAACAGACAATGGAAAAATTAGTCAAAGAATGGGAACAGATGAAAATAGAAGTCTATGATAAGATCAACAGAAACAACTTAAGAATCATTGGAGTCCCAGAAACCCAGGAAGAAAATTTCCAGGACGAATCAACGGTCAAAAACATCATTAAAGGGCCTGGATAGATAGCACAGCAGAGTTTGCCTTGCAAGCAGCCGATCCAGGACCAAAGGTGGTTGGTTCAAATCCTGGTGTCCCATATGGTCCCCCGTGCCTGCCAGGAGCTATTTCTGAGCAGACAGCCAGGAGTAACCCCTGAGCACCGCCGGTGTGACCCAAAAACCAAAAAAAAAAAAAAAAAAAGAACATCATTAAAGAGAAACTTCCAGAGCTAAAGAATATATGTGATCAAATCCTGCATGCTTGAAGAGTACCAACCAAAAGAGACCCCAGAAAAACTACCCCAAGACACATCCTAGTCACAATGACGAATCCCACAGATAGAGACAGAATTCTGAAAACAGCAAGATCAAAAGGGGAAATTACGTTCAAGCAAGCATCCTTGAGATTTTTTTTTTTGTTTTTGGGCCACACCCGGAGATGCTCAGGGGTTACTCCTGGCTGTCTGCTCAGAAATAGCTCCTGGCAGACACGGGGGACCATATGGGACACCGGGATTCGAACCAACCACCTTTGGTCCTGGATCAGCTGCTTGCAAGGCAAACACCGCTGTGCTATCTCTCCGGGCCCGCATCCTTGAGATTTACAGCAGACCTGTCACCAGAAACACTCAATGCCAGAAAACAGTGGTGGGATACTGTGACAAGACTGAATGAAATGAATGCTTCACCCAGAATACTGTACCCAGCAAAACTCACTTTCCGGTTTGACGGAAGAATCCATGGTTTCACAGACAAAAAAACAGCTCAGAAACTTTACAGACACAAAACCAGTCTTAAGAGAAAAACTGAAAGACCTAATTTAAGACAAGACTAACCAAAAGACACACCAAATTTCAATATAAAGATGGCATTAAATCCCAGGACAATTCTTTCTCTCAACATCAATGGACTAAATGCACCAGTTAAGAGACACAGAGTGGGGGCCGGGCAGTGGCGCTCGAGGTAAGGTGCCTGCCTTACCTGCGCTAGCCTAGGAGACGGACCGCGGTTCGATCCCCCGGCGTCCCATATGTTCCCCCAAGCCAGGAGCGACTTCTGAGCGCATAGCCAGGAGTAACCCCTGAGCGTCACCGGGTGTGGCCCAAAAACCAAAAAAAAAAAAAAAAAAAAGAGACACAGAGTGGCTAAATGGATCAAAAAACTCAATCCAACCTTCTGCTGCCTACAAGAAACGCAACTAAATAGTCAGAACAAACATAGACTCAAAATAAAAGGCTGGAGAAAAATTATCCAAGCAAACAACACCCATAAAAAAGCTGGAGTGACCATACTAATATCAGATAATGCAAACTTTATACTCAGGAAGGTTGTAAGGGACAAAGATGGACATTTTATATTAATCAAGGGGTATGCAGAGCAGGAAGAAATAACTCTCCTAAACATATATGCACCGAATGAGGGGCCAGCAAAATATTTAATACAACTGTTGACAAATCTGAAAAATAATATCAATAACAACACAATAATTGTGGGGGACCTCAACATGGCTTTGTCAACACTGGATAGGTCAACCAGACTGAAACCCAACAAGAATATAATACACCTGAGTAGAGAAATGGCCTATATATATATAGGACACTCCATCCCCAGAAACCTAGATACACATCCTTCTCCAATGTACATGGGACATTCTCCAGGATAGACTACATGCTGCCACATAAAACATACCTCCATAATATCAAGCGGATAGAAATTTTGCAGACTACCTTCGCTGACCACAAGGCTCTGAAATTATTTGTGAATTCCAAAGGGACTCAGAAGAAAAACTAACACCTGGAAGTTAAACAGCCTCACTGAATAACCAGTGGGTCCGAGATGAAATCAAGGAGAAATCAAAAGGTTCCTGGAAACAAATGACAATAAAGACACAAACTATCAGAACTTATGGGACACAGCAAAAGCAGTACTGAGAGGAAAATTTATAGCTTTGCAAGCACACATCAGGAAGGAAAAAGGAGCTTACCTGAGTAGCTTAATGACACAGCTAATAGAACTAGAAAGTGCTCAACAAAAGGACCCAAAAATAGGGAGACAGAAGGAAATAACAAAGCTGAGAGCAGAAATCAACGAAGTGGAGACCCAAAAAACAATCCGATAGAAGTTGGTTCTTTGAAAAAATAAACAAGATTGATAGACCACTGGCAA
Organism: Suncus etruscus; assembly: GCF_024139225.1. Lineage (NCBI taxonomy): Eukaryota > Metazoa > Chordata > Mammalia > Eulipotyphla > Soricidae > Suncus > Suncus etruscus. The sequence continues at coordinate 37,467,667 of NC_064853.1, forward strand.
AACTAACAAAGAAAGAGAGAGAGAAACTTGATAACTCGTATTAGGAATGAAAAAGGAGAGATCACTACTGATATGACAGAGATTCAAAGGGTAATCAGAAACTACTTTGAGAAACTCTACACCACTAAAAATGAGAACCTAGAAGAAATGGATAAATTCTTAGACTCTTATAATCTTCCACAGTTGAAGGAAGAGGATGTAGCATATCTAAACACCCCCATCACCATTGATGAAATTAAAACGGTAACCAAAGGTCTGCCCACAAACAAAAGCCCAGGCCCAGATGGATTCACCAATGAATTCTTTCAAACTTTCCAAGAGGAACTACTACCAATCCTGGCAAGACTCTTTCATGAAATTGAACAAACAGAAACACTTCCAAATAGCTTTTATGAAGCCAACATCACCTTGATACCTAAATCAGACAGAGATGCTATGAAAAAAGAAAATTACAGACCAATGTCGCTGATGAATGCAGATGCAAAGATCCTCAACAAAATCCTGGCAAATAGGATTCAATACCTCATTAAGAAGATCATCCACTATGATCAAGTAGGTTTCATCCCAGAATGCAAGGATGGTTTAACATCCGTAAATCAACATAATACACAACATCAACAACAAGAAAAATAAAAACCACATGATCATATCAATAGATGCAGAGAAAGCATTTGATAAGGTCCAACACCCATTCTTGATCAAAACTCTCAGCAAGATGGGAATGGAAGGAACCTTTCTCAATATAGTTAAGGCCATCTACCACAAGCCAGTGGCAAATATTATCCTCAATGGAGATAAACTGAAAGCCTTCCCTCTAAATTCTGGCACAAGACAAGGCTGTCCTCTCTCACAACTCCTATTCAACATAGCACTGGAAGTACTCGCTATAGCGATTAGGCAAGAAAAAGATATCAAGGGAATCCAGACAGGAAAGGAAGAAGTCAAGCTCTCACTGTTTGCAGATGACATGATACTCTACTTAGAAAACCCTAAAGACTCTACCAAAAAGCTTCTTGAAACAATAGACTCACATAGCAAGGTAGCAGGCTACAAAATTAACACACAAAAATCAATGGCCTTTCTATACACCAATAGTAATAAGGAAGAAATAGACATTAAGAAAACAACCCCATTCACCATAGTGCCACACAAACTCAAATATCTTGGAATCAACTTGACTAGAACTGTGAAGGACCTATACAAAAAAAAAACAAAAACTATAAAACTCTGCTCCAAGAAATAAGAGAGGACACGCGGAAATGGAAACACATACCCTGCTCATGGATTGGCAGAATTAACATCATCAAAATGGCAATACTCCCCAAAGCATTATACAGATTTAATGCGATCCCTCTAAAGATACCCATGACATTCTTCAAAGAAGTGGATCAGGCACTTTTGAAATTCGTTTGGAACAATAAACACCCGAGAATAGCTAAAACAATCATTGGGAAAAAGAATATGGGAGGAATTACTTTCCCCAACTTTAAACTTTACTACAAAGCAATAGTTATCAAAACAGCATGGTATTGGAATAAGGACAGGACCTCAGATCAGTGGAATAGACTTGAATACTCATAAAATGTTCCCCAGACATACAATCACCTAGTTTTTGATAAAGGAGCAGAAAATCCTAAATGGAGCAGGGAAAGCCTCTTCAACAAGTGGTGTTGGCACAACTGGATAGCCACTTGCAAAAAATTGAACTTAGACCCCCAGCTAACATCATGTACGAAGGTAAAATCCAAATGGATTAAAGACCTCAATATCAGACCCAAAACCATAAAATATATAGAACAACACATAGGCAAAACACTCCAGGACATTGAGACTACAGGCATCTTCAAGGAGGAAACTGCACTCTCCAAGCAAGTGAAAGCAGAGATTAACAGATGGGAATATATTAAGATGAGAAGCTTCTGCACCTCAAAGGAAATAGTGCACAGGATACAAGAGCCACCCACTGAGTGGGAGAAACTATTCACCCAATACCCATCAGATAAGGGGCTAATCTCCAAAATATACAAGGCACTGACAGAACTTTACAAGAAAAAAACATCTAATTCCATCAAAAAATGGGGAGAAGAAATGAACAGACACTTTGACAAAGAAGAAATACAAATGGCCAAAAGACACATGAAAAAATGCTCCACATCACTAATCATCAGGGAGATGCAAATCAAAACAATGATGAGATACCACCTCACACCACAGAGAATGGCACACATCACAAAGAATGAGAATAAACAGTGCTGGCGGGGATGTGGAGAGAAAGGAACTCTTTTTTTTTTTTAATTTATTTAAACACCTTAATTACATATATGATTGTGTTTGAGTTTCAGTCATGTAAAGAACACCACCCATCACCAGTGCAACATTCCCATCACCAAGAGAAAGGAACTCTTATCCACTGCTGGTGAGAATGCCGTCTAGTTCAACCTTTATGGAAAGCGATATGGAGATTCCTCCAAAAACTGGAAATCGAGCTCCCATATGATCCAGCTATACCACTCCTAGGAATATACCCTAGGAACACAAAAATACAATACAAAAACCCCTTCCTTACACCTATATTCATTGCAGCACTATTTACCATAGCAAGACTCTGGAAACAACCAACATATTCTTCAACAGACGAATGGCTAAAGAAACTGTGGTACATATACACAATGAAATATTATGCAGCTGTCAGGAGAGATGAAGTCATGAAATTTTCCTATACATGGATGTACACGGAATCTATTTTGCTGAGTGGAATAAGTCAGAGAGAGAGAAAAATGCAGAATGGTCTCACTCATCTATGGGTTTTAAGAAAAATGAAAGACATTCTTGCAATAATAATTTTCAGACACAAAAGAGAAAAGAGCTGGAAGTTCCAGCTCACCTCAGGAAGCTCACCACAAAGAGTGATGAGTTTAGTTAGAGAAATAACTACATTTTGAACTGTCCTAATAATGAGAATGTATGAGGGAAATGGAAAGCCTGTCTAGAGTACAGGCGGGGGTCGGGTGGGGAGGAGGGAGATTTGGGACATGGGTGATGGGAATGTTGCACTGGTGATGGGTGGTGTTCTTTACATGACTGAAACCCAAACACAATCATGTATGTAATCAAGGTGTTTAAATAAAATATATAAAAAAAGAAAATACACAAAACATAAACGTGCCCATCGGTAACATTCCTAGGTTGGCAATGTTGTACCACTACTACCATCTGGTTCCAGAACACTTTCATTATTTCACCTCTATTTTCACCACTCCCCTATCCCAAGTAGTCCTGTTACCACTAATCCCTCCGAATTAGTGATCCAAAAAGAGGTGAGGGTGGACACCTTATCCCAGCTCTCTGGTGAGGGAACCAAGGCTAGACACAGACACATACCAACATGTACATATACATACCACACACACACACAAAACACCTTCAAGGTCACAAATCTCAAGAAGTTAGAGGTACAGGGAGACCTGTTGAGCCTGTGCCTTGCACAAATAGGGCCTGACTTCTATCCCCAGCATCCCGAGTTCCCCGAACACCACCAAGAGAATTGCTGAATTGCTGAGTATCACTCACACACACACACACACACACACAAACACACACACAAATATACATACACACACACAGAGATTTTGGAAGAAGTATCTTCATTAGCTCGACACGCACACACACCCAAAGATTTTGGAAGAAGTACCTTCATTACCTCGGCGCACACACACACACGCACACACACACACACACACACACACACACACACACAAAGATTTTGGAAGATACTTCATTACCTCAGCATCTCCAAACACTCTTCTTCAATACAAAAATTTGAGAACATTCTTTTCTCTCCATTAATACTACCCCTCAACACACACATAAATGTACAATTAGAAGAATGTAGGCTAAATTGCTAAGTAATGTCTCTAAGAATGAACAAAATGTACTATTTTACAGTAATTTCCATCTTTCATTTTTTGGTTTTAGAGCAACATGTGGTGGTGCTTCAGAGGTCACTCCAGGTGATGCTCAGGGAACCATCTAATGCCAGAAAATAAATCTAAGCACCAGTCTCCAGAATACAAAACGGTCATACTTTTAAAGTGCTATTTAGGGCCGGAGAGATAGCAAAAGGGAATTTGCCTTGCACACAGCAGATCCAGGACAGATGGTGGTTCAAATCCCGGCATCCCATATGGTCCCCTATGCCAACCAGGAGCGATTTCTGAGCCAGGAGCCAAGAGTAACCCTTGGTACTACTAAAATTAAATTAAATTAAAGTGCTGTTTTTAAAAAAATAAAGTGCTGTTTAGGACCAGAGTGGTGGCGCAAGTTAAGGTTTGCCTTGCACGGCTAACCTAAGACAGGCTATGGTTCAATCCCCCGATGTCCCATATGGTCCCCCAAGCAAGGAGTGATTTCTGACACATAGCCAGGAGTAATCCCTGAGTGTCACCAGGTGTGGTCCAAAAATAAACAAAAAAAAAAAAAAAGAGTGCCGTTTAACATATTAGATCTACCACATGTCCCTTATCTTGGGTACAACATCAAGGACTTCCAATGCCATTTGTTTTATGACAAATTAGTTTTCTGAGCTAAGCATTGGACTATTGCTAGGCACCAAACATACAAAAAAGAATAAACGTACTGTTTTTAAACAATTTGAGACAAAAATGGAAACAAATATTCAGGCACCAATTTATGTACAAGATGCTAGTGGAGAGTCCTAATTGAAAGATCTAAAGGCTAAATAAACAGGCAGATAAGGAAAAGGGACTTAATCAGGCACAAAGAGAAGAAATGACCACTAACGAAGGTGGCAACCCCTCAGCCTCATCCTCAAAAAGAGACTGGAGGGGCCTGGAGAGATAGCACAGCGGCGTTTGCCTTGCAAGCAGCCAATTCAGGGCCAAAGGTGGTTGGTTCGAATCCCGGTGTCCCATATGGTCCCCCGTGCCTGCCAGGAGCTATTTCTGAGCAGACAGCCAGGAGTAACCCCTGAGCACCGCTGGGTGTGGCCCAAAAACCAACCAACCAACCAAACAAACAAACAAACAAAAAGAGACTGGAGAGGGAGCTGGAAAAAAGCAGGCCAATGATATCAATTTTATCTTGTCTTTGGGGCCAGATATCATTGAAGAATGTGAAAGAATGAAATGTAGATCATATCTATGATTCAAAAAAGAACACTAGGTTTGGAAATACGGCTTGTTGGTGAAGCACTTGCTTTTTGTATTTGTCAGACTCTGAGTTCATAGTCTGACAGTGCAAAAATTAATAATAAAATTAATAAAATAGAGCATTAAAAAAGAGCATCAAATTAGATTTAGATAAGATCAATAATCAGAAACCAAGAGGTTACAGCAAAAGAACATTATGAAGCAGAACTAAGATAGTGAAAGTTAGAATTATGATATGGTACAAAGTGTCAATAGAACACAAAGAACCAAAAGGAGCTCTATCTAATGAAATCAGAGAAAGTGTCACAAAGAAGGTAGCATTTGCCCTAAGGAAGGCAAATTTGCCATGCAGGAAATAAGCGAAGGGAAAGAAAAAAACACAAGAGGGAAAGACTTAAGATACTTTACGAAATCTTGTTAAAACAAGTGTATCATTATAAAGATCAGTCAGGTGCTTAGTATTTATTGAAAGCCTTGATTTGAGAGTGTTATGGATCTTGACGAAACAAATTAAAACTATGATGACCATTCTCAAAGTAATAATGAAGTGAAAAGTCAAAGGCAAATTTCACATTGTACCATGATCACCAGTATCCTTGAATAAGAGAAAACTGGGATTATGAAACTGGCTAAGGAAAAAAACTGCCCCAACTCTCCCCATTGTGGAGACTTTATGCCAAGACTAGGAAATCTGCTACCCAGGGGGCATTATTGTTGTTTACTGTTGTACTATTTTAAGCCCATATATAATATATTTACATAGGACAAAAAATACTGTTGTTACTCCATTTGTAAATGAAAAAGTTAAGAAAATAACATGTTCAGGGCTGGAGCAGTAGCGCAAGTGGTAGGGAGTCTGCCTTGCATGCGCTAACCTAGGACAAACCATTTTTCGATTCCCCCAGCATCCCAGATGGCCCCCGAGTCAGGAGCGATTTCTGAGCACATGGCCAGGAGTAAACCTGAGCTTCAACGGATGTGGCCCGAAAAGGGGAGGGGAGGGGAGGGGAGGGAAGGGAAGGGCTCGAGAGATAGCACAGCGGTAAGGCAGAATGCAGAAGGACTGTGGTTCGAATCCCAACATCCCATATGGTCCCCAAAAGTAACTGCCAGAAGTAACCCTTGAGCGCTGCCGGGTGTGAGGGGAGGGGAGGGGAGGGGAGGGAAGGGAGGGAAGGGGAAGGGAGGGAAGGGGAAGGGGAAGGGGAAGGGGAAGGGGAAGGGAAGGGAAGGGAAGGGAAGGGAAGGGAAGGGAAGGGAAGGGAAGGGAAGGGAAGGGAAAAGGGAAAAGGGAAATGGGAAAAGGGAAAAGGGAAAGGGAAAGGGAAAGGGAAAGGGAAAGGGAAAGGGAAAGGGAAAGGGAAAGGGAAAGGGAAAGAAAAGGACATGTTCAAGATCACACAACCAATTCAAGCAGTTATGCCCTATCTGACACACTTTAAAATATAAGCCTGATTGGGGCTAGAGAGATAGCACAGCGGTGTTTGCCTTGCAGGCAGCCAACCCAGGACCTAAGGTGGTTGGTTCCAAGCCCAGTGTCCCATATGGTCCCTCGTGCCTGTCAGGAGCTATTCCTGAGCAGATAGCCAGGAGTAACCCCTGAGCACTGCTGGGTGTGGCCCAAAAACCAAAATAAACAAACAAACTTGAAATATATGCAAAAAAAATTTTTTTTTTACTTTTTGGGCTGCTTTGTGATGCTCAGAGCTTATTCCTAGCTGTGCTCAAAAATCATTCCAGGAAGTATTTGGGGATTAATATGGGGTGCCATGGATTGAACCCAGTTCAGACACATGCAAGCAAAGTGCTTACCAGCTGTACTATCACTCCAATCTCACAAAACTCATTTTAGCCACTAAAAATCTAGGGTTGAGGCCAGAGCGATAGCAGAGTGGTAGGGCGGTTTGCCTTGCATGCAGCCAATCTGGGACAGACCTTGGTTTGATCCCAGCCGTCCCATATGGTCCCCAGAGCCAGGAGGGATTTCTTTTCTTTTTTTCTTTTTCTGAATTTTGGGTCTCACCTGGGAGCGCTCAGGGGTTACTCCTGGCTCTATACTCAGAAATCACTCCTGGAAGGCTCAGGGGACCATATGGGATGCCGGGATTCGAACCACCTACCTTCTGCATGCAAGGCAAATGCCTTACCTGCCAGGAGGAATTTCTGAGTGCATAGCTAGAAGTAATCCTTGAGCATCAGAGGGTATGGCCCAAAAAACAACTAAAAAAAAAAAAGGCAAAAAAAAAAAAAAATCTAGGGTCATTATTAACCTAGAACCTAAAAGTATCTCAAATAAACAAGGTTCACCCTTAAAATTACTTTGCCTGGTATTCTCAAAATAAAGTCATTGACCATTTTAAGTTTGTTAATGAAATCTAAAGTCCTTCAAAATATGTGCTAGAAATAGTGCCATTCATCAGGGAGGTTGAGAGGGAAACTGTTGACATCAGTGACAGAGAAATGTACACAAAGTTTGTTGTACACTGTATTACTGTAACTCAATCATGAACAACTTTATCTGTGGGGGGGAAAAAAACCTGTAGTATGAACAACCTTGTAAACATAGTGTTTAAATAAAAATAAAACTAAAAAAAAATAGAGCCATTAATCATAAACTTAAAAAATCTTGGTTCCCAAAACAGCAAAAACCTTGAAAGGATAACATCAAACTTTCTTTTTTTTTGTTTGTTTATTTTTTGTTGTTTGTTTATTAACATCAAACTTTCTACAAAAGAAAAAGAGACTGTTCTGGAGCTTTTATGGAGTAATCTTATCACACTGTCTAAACAATTTTTTCATAAAATGAACCAACAGAAAGGAAGAAAAAATAACCACCACGTTTGCCTTGCAAGCAGCCGATCCAGGACCAAAGGTGGTTGGTTCGAATCCCGGTGTCCCATATGGTCCCCCGTGCCTGCCAGGAGTGATTTCTGAGCATGGTGCCAGGAGTAACCCCTGAGCACCGCCGGGTGTGGCCCAAAAACCAAAAAAAATAAAATAAAATAACCACCATACGCCATAAGACAAATTTTCACAGACTACAACTTGATCTAAGGATGATCATCTTAGTAACTACTACTTCTGACATTGTTTTCTAACTTTTTTTTTTATTTTAAAATTTATTTATTGACTGGTTTTTGGGCCACACCCAGCAGGGTTCATGTGTTACTCCTAGCTCTGCACTCAGAAATCAATGCTGGCAGGCTGGAGGACCACATGGGATGCTGGGAATTGAACCGGGTCCTTTCTGGGTCGGCCGAATGCAAGGAAAACGCCCTACCGCTGTGTAAATAGTGTTTCAAACTTTCCAGCATTTCCAGCCGTTTCAAACTTCTGTAAATTGAAAACATGTTCAGAATGAGACAAAAATCCTCATCCTTTCATATATTACTTTATTAACTTGGTACAAACCCAAAATTAGAGCCAGTTAGTGCTACAAAAGATAGAGACCAGGGGCCGGAGAGATAGCACAGCGGTAGGGTATTTGCCTTAGACGCAGAAGGACCGTGGTTTGAATCCTAGCATCCCATATGGTCCCCCAAGCCTGCCAGGAGCAATTTCTGAGCATAGAGCCAGCAGTATAACCCCTGAGCGCTGCCGGGTGTGACCCAAAAAACAAAACAAAACAAAAAAAGATAGAGACCATAATCTTAGCCTAGGCAATATGATCTACTTGGTAAAGTCAGAATTTCTAGAGCAAATCTAAACTAACTACCTGATAAAAATACTTCTGCAGAAATTATGCATCCCAAAGAATGCAGGACAGGCCCCTGTAATGCTATATTACCTTACCCTTAATGTGCTCCTTGAAGGAAGAAAGCCATCTCCAGTACAAAGTACTATATGGTCAGATTTCCATTCCCTAAATGGATTAATAAATTTCATTCTGTGGGGCCCGGAGAGATAGCACAGCGGTGTTTGCCTTGCAAGCAGCCAATCCAGGACCAAAGGTGGCTGGTTCGAATCCCGGTGTCCCATATGGTCCCCCATGCCTGCCAGGAGCTATTTCTGAGCAGACAGCCAGGAGAAACCCCTGAGCACCACCGGGTGTGGCCCAAAAAAAAAAAACCAAAAAAAATTTTTATTCTGTGACTTTCGAATGAAAACCAAGAACTATTCAAATAAATTTGAATGGTAAAAATTTTCCTATTTCTTTATGAATTTAATTTTTTCCCTATATCTGGTGAGCAGGAACACACTAAGTTGATTTCATCTAGTCTTCTAGAAAATAATGTGATACAAATTAGAGACAAATGCTATTAAGAACTGTATAGAAATGTTTTGTTAAACTGTTTGCATAAAGCTTTACAAGGAGACAAAGGTCAGTAAACAAAATATAGTCATAGTTTGACCAAGATTATTATGTAATAAACTGTAGCAGCACAATTAGGACCAGACTAAGTCCTAAACCAATGTGCCTCTATTACAACATACCACTGAAACACCATATTTCAGTAGTCAAAAAAAACATGTTGGGTACTTTTAGTCAAAAAAGTAATATTTGGGGCCGGGAAGGTGGTGTCTGCCTTGTAAGCGCTACCAAGGAACGGACCACGGTTCAATCCCCCGGCGTCCCATATGGTCCCCACAAGCCAGGGGCGATTTCTGAGCACATAGCCAGGAGTAACCCTTGAGCGTCAAACGGGTGTGGCCCAAAAACCAAAAAAAAAAAAAAAAAAGTAATATTTGAGGCCGGAGAGATAGCACAGCTGCATTTGCCTTGCAAGCAGCCAACCCAGGATCTAAGGTGGTTGGTTCGAATCCCGGCATCCCATATGGTCCCTTGTGCCTGCCAGGAGCTATTTCTGAGCAGATAGCCAGGAGTAACCCCTGAGCACCGCTGGGCGTGACCCAAAAACCAAAAAAAAAAAAAAAAGTAATATTCACAGAAAAGAAAACTACAAAAGTACTTCCATTTTACAGTAATTCTGTGCCCTCACATCTCCACGTGTTACCAAGATTCAGTTAAAATAAAATCAGAGCTACGTGAACTAAATATAAATCAAAATATAAATATGGCACCCTTGGGAGAGGAACGAGTACACACTGCACACAAATCCTAGGAGTGACATCCAAGTAACATACTAGATATGGCTCAAAATATAAAAGCTTCACTTTTAGTTACTTATTCATGTCATCTTTCTTGGAAAGTAACTCAGGTTTGGAAGGCCATCTCTCAAGCATTGTGTCCCTTCACATATTAAATTTTTGAAATGGAAATGCTCACTCCTAAACCCTAATCAAGACATTCACTAGAGTCACACAAAATTTCAGTCACAGAGCCTTTCCCTGATCACTCATTAAAGTGACCTCTGTATAGTTACATCTTTTAAGCCCACATTAAAACCTATTGCTAACCTTTTATGACTAGTTAACAGTCATTCTCATTAGGATGTCCCAAGAGAGCTCTCCCCTCACTGCTATCCTGACAACACCTTTTCCATCATTATCAAATTGCATTGGGAGGGCAGATAGGATAGAAGGATAGAACAGCTGGAGGGCATTTGCCTTGCAAGCGGCCGACCCTGAGTGGACCCGGGGAATGGACCCAGGTTCGATTCCCGGCATCCCATATGAACCCCTCAGCCTGCCAGGAGCGATTTCTGAGCGCAGAGACAGGAGAAACCCGAGTGCCGCAAGGTGTGACCCAAAACAAAACCAACCAACCAAATTGCATTGGAAGTACTGTTGATTCTGCCCCTCTTTCCAACTGTGAACTCAAGGGCTGAGTGCTGGCATAATCACTTATCGTTCACACTCGTAAAATGCCCAGCCCCATTCTGTTAAGTCAGTGCAAGTTTGCAGAACAAAATGTCTTTCGGAAGAATCCTTTTCTGGGAGAGAAACACTCCCGGAGATGTTCAGGGGTTACTCCTACCTAGCTTAGCTCTGAGCTTAGGGGATTATTTTTGCTGGTGTTCAACTGGGATAGTAGGGATCAGGTGTAGAGCCCAGGTTGGCTGGGTACACAGCAAGCGCACAACACGCCGTACTTATTGCTGCAGCCCCTTATTATTAAGAAGCAAAGAACAACGAGCCCTTAGTTCATAGGCGGGAATATGCTACAGGTTCTCAACATGAAAACCAAAATGATACACAGTATGGAACAGATTACAAGTGCAGAATTCCATCAAAGACTTGAGGTACTTCGAGCTCTCGGAGGGTGAGGGCAGAAAACAATCAAGCAAGTTCATTTTTCAATCTGCCACAGAGCAAACTGTCCCCCCCCCAAAATATATTTCTGAAACAACTCCATTATTTCCGCTCGATCACTGCCCATTAAGAGCGCAAATACCAACCAACTGCGATTATTCTGCGTTCACAAACGACACACCAGGTGAGCCCGGGAGTTGGCCCTAAATCTGACACAACACGAATAACGAAAAAGTCTTGATAATGGCAAATAACTGTATTCATCAAGGGCTCGGAAACATGTCGAGATTTCGAGGGGCGCTCACGGTGGAGACGAAACTAACCCTACCAATTACATCTGCAGTCGTCGGGGTGGCCCCAACTCTGGCCCAGAAACAAGTGTCGCCGAGACCCACACTCCACACCCCAGGAGGACGACCACTGCAAGGCTCCCGGGCTTCATCATCCACAAACGAACACATCAGAGGATCAAGCACAGCTTAGACATCAACGGGGGGGGGGGGGGGGGGGGGGGGCAAGGAGGCAACAAATTAATAAACAAAACAAAACAATCCCTATCAGAAAGCTCTTGACGCCTTCCAAAGCCAACTGTCATACCTAGATAAGGGGCCCAGAAGACGTTAACTGGGGGTGGGTGGGCAAATAAGTCCCAATACGAATACCCCCCAAAACCTGGGTAATTCCAGTTTGGGGTGTGTGGGAGGATCTGCACTCATCTGCGGACAGAAATCAGCCATCAATGCCTCCAGGGGCCAACACAAGACAGGGGCCACACAAGACCTGGGGGTGGGGGGCAAATAAGTCCCAATACAAATACCCCCCAAAACCTGGGTAATTCCAGCTTGGGGGGTAGGGGGGAAATCTGCACTCATCTGAGAACAAAAATCAGCCACCAATCCCTCCAGGGACCAACACAAGACAGGGGCCACACCAGACTTGGGGTGGGGGACAAATAAGTCCCAATACGAATACCCCCAAAACCTGGGTAATTCCAGCTGGGGGGGTGGGGAAGGATCTGCACTCATCTGCGGACAGAAATGAGCCGTCGATGCCTCCAGGGGCCAGGACAGGGGACACAAGAGCAGAGGAAGGCCCTCGCAGGAGCCAGGGCGTCCTGGGGACTCCGTGGGGCTCAGCGCAAAGTGCTCCGGCAGTCGAGTGGCCCGAGCTGGGCCTTCCCGGCTCCGGGGGCGCGGCGAGACACCCGGGTGGCGCCTGCCCGTCCAGCCACAGCTGCGGCAGCAGAGCGGGGCGGCCTCTGGCCCAGCCTCCCGGCCCCGCAGGCCTCGCCCGGCCCCGCTCACCTGGCAGAAGCTCCGGCAGTAGCTGAGGGACGAGCCCTCCGACACCTCCTGCTCCCTCAGCTCCGTCTCCAGCTGCCACAGGCACGGCCGAAGCCCCGAAGCCCCCGGCCCCGGAGACGCGGGGCGATGACCCCGGGCCCTCGACTCGGTCTCCGCTGCGTCTCCGGCTCCGGCGCCCGCCGAAGCCGCAGCCTCAGCCCCGGCCCCGGCCCCGGCGGCTTCTCCCTTTCCGTCCGCCATCTTCCCACGGCCCAGCAGCGCGTAGGCAACCGAGCCACGTGATCCGGCCTGGCCCCGCCCCCGGACGCCCGCGCGTGATGACGCACTCGCGGGCGACGCCGGCGCCCGCCGGATTGCGTCACTGCAAAAGGCGAGGCCACGCCCCTTTCGGTGGGCGCTGCGTCAGCCGCCCTAGCAACGGCTTGGCAACGGCCGGCGCCAGCCGGATTCTCCCCTCCCCCTGCTTTTCTTAGGCCCTTGGAGAGACGTTGGAAGGGTTAGTAGGCTCAACTAGCCCGACCTGGAGGTCGGAGCGGTGGCGCCAGCGGTAAGGCGTCTACCTTGCCTGAGCTATCTCAGGACGGACCGCGGTTCGATCCTCAGGCCCCCCAAACCAGGAGCGATCTCTGAGCGCAGAGCCAGCCAGGAGGAACCCCTGAGCTTGTGGCCCAAAAATCTAAATAGATAAACAACAAAAAGATGCTATCAGTCATTCATGATCTGAATTCTGGCAAACGATATGGGTATCTTTTATGTGGTACACATTAAAAAAAAGATATAAAAAAAGATGAGATATTTTTGTAATAAATAAAATTATGCCAACTATTAAAAAATAGACAAATAAATAAAAAGAAGCCCGACCTACCTGTAGATGTAATCTAGTTATAAAGACCGGTTCAATTCCCCCAGCATCCCATATGGTCGTCCCCCCCACAGCCTGCCAGGGGTGATTTCTGAGTGCAGAGCCAGGTGTGGCCCCAAAACCAATCGATCAATCAATAAATAGTAAATAAACTTTATTTCTATGGAGAACTTTAGAACCATTTTTCAGGTAGGGAGTGGGCAATAGCTCCATGATCTGGACACACCAGCGGTTTGATGTCCCCTCCTTCCTTCCACCACAGACGTGGCCCCTAGAGAACCGGTGGATGTAGCTCTGGAAGTGCCTGGTACATCACTCAGGTGGCTCTGATGGTCCCTGTCGTCCCAGGGCCCCAGAAGTAGCGCATTCTGAACCCTAGAATTGAACCCCCATAGAGTGAGTGCTTCCCAGGACACCAAAATACTCTTGGGAACCCTCCTCTTCCCTCCCCCCACAAAAATAAAAATGTTTTTCCCCAGGAAATATAAATTGCTTTAAGATAAAGAAGAATTTCTTTCTTTTTAATAATAAAGAATTTCTTAAGATCTTTAAAGTACAAACCACAGGAAAAATATTGTTAGATTGGATGGTATTAAGATTTTGAATTCTGTAATAAGTTTTAAAAAAAGATGATACACAGACAAGATTATATTCATATTATGAATATATACAATTATTAAAGATTGATTATTCAGAAAGATTTCCAAAATTGTAAGTAAAAAGAAAAAAGGTAAACAGAGGCCAAAACACATAGCAGACCTGGGTTGGGTTTGGTTTTGTCCCAAAACAAAGATCATCCCTGGTTTCTTTATATCTGTTTACAACTTGGTTTCACCCAAAACAAAGATTGTCTTATATGCAAACCTGGGTGAGACAGGCTCAGGATAGCCTGAGTTATCTGCCTTTACTTTGTTCTTACTCCCTCTCCTGGGAGTAGTCTCTGTATTCCATAAAATAATGACAGTTTGGGCAGGCATTTGCTCTCCATACAAGATAGAAGATTGTTGCCAGACTACATATGTTTCACTCTCACCCTGGTTTAGATTATTTCAGGCATGACCCTGCTTCAGACTCGTTCAACTGGGGTCAGAAATATGGTACCTGGGATGATTTTACAGGGTTTGATCCTCAGCATCCATTATCAAGCATCCCTCCCCAAGCTTGCCAGGAGTGATTCATGAGTGCAGAGGCAGGAATGACTACTGAGTGCCACCAAATGTGGCCCCCAAACAAAAATAGCAGTAACAGGTAAACTATAATAGTGGAGTTAATAAAATATATAAAAAGATTGTTTCTGGGGCTGGAGAGATAGCATGGAGGTAAGGCGTTTGCCTTTCATGCAGAAGGTTCGTGGTTCGAATCCTGGCATCCCATATGGTCCCCTGTGCCTGCCAGGAGCGATTTCTGAGCATAAAGCCAGGAGTAACCCCTGAGCACTGCCGGGTGTGACCCCCTCCAAAAAAAAAAAAAAAGATTGTTTCTATTGCTATCAAAAACAAACAGGGGCCGGAGAGATAGCACAGTAGTAAGGCATTTGCCTTAGATGCAGAAGGCAGGTGGTTCGAATCCTGGCATCCCATATGGTCCCCTGCGCCTGCCAGGAGCGATTTCTGAGCATAGAGCCAGGAATAGCCCCTGAGCGCTGCCGGGTGTGACCCAAAAACCAAAATAAAATAAAATAAAACCAAAAAAAAAAAAAAAAAAACATGTGAAAGAGACAGTAGTGCAGCTGGCAGGGTGTTTGCTTTGCATATAACCAACTTAGCTGGGTCCAGAGTACCTAATATGATCCCCCAAGCACCAGGAGTAAATCCTGAACAGAAGGCAGGACTAAACCCTCAAAACACAGAGCCAGATGTGTCCAAAAAAAAAAAAAAAAAAAGGAAGAAAAAGAAAAAGAAATACCTGAGTAGGGGGCCGGAGTGATTACGCAGGTAGTAGAGTGTTTACCTTGCACGCGCTAACCTAGGATGGACCGCGGTTCTATCCCCCAGCGTCCCATATGGTCCCCCAAGCCAGGGGCGATTTCTGAGCACATAGCAGCCAGGAGTGACCCCTGAGCATCACCAGGTGTGGCCCAAAAACAAGCTCATATATATATTATAATAGCTTTTTCCTGGGGAAAGAGAATCCAAGGAAAATGTGACTGTTATTCATTACATGCATTCTGTTTGTTTCTTTAATCTGAGAAAATAGTCGTAACAGGTGCTTAATGACAGACACTTTTCTAGGGACATTCAAAGGCGAACCGACAGTTACCATTTCAGTGAAGAAATTGACTCAAAATGTGTTAATTAGATTTAGGTAGTGGGCACAAGTTTGTAATATTCTGTGCATTTGGAGGTGGGGGCTTTACAACATGAATAGATTTCAAAAATGAAAGTGTAACTTTGAGGGCCCGGAGAGATAGCACAACGGCGTTTGCCTTGGAAGCAGCCGATCCAGGACCAAAGGTGGTTGGTTCGAATCCCGGTGTCCCATATGGTCCCCCGTGCCTGCCAGGAGCCATTTCTGAGTAGCCAGCCAGGAGTAACCCCTGAGCACCGCTGGGTGTGGCCCAAACCCCTCCCCCCCCAAAAAAAAGAAAGTGTAACTTTGATAGGATCCAGGAGAGAAAAGTGACTGAGATGAGGTTAGAAAAGGAGAAAATGGGACGGGAGTGATAGCACAGTGGTAGGGCGTTAACGTTATACCTGAATAGACAGGACCTTGTAGTCCAAGGCACACAGCACAGCAAGGGTAGAAAATGTGACAGATAACCCTAGGGAAGCATTAAGTGATATGACATCATCTGATCTACACTACTGTTGCCTTTAATGGGAGAGATGAATGAAAACAGAGAAGCTATTGAGCAATGCACATGATGAAAGTGAAGAGACCAAGGATGTATTTTGGAAGTAAGATTGTAGACTTATAAGTTCGTTGAGAGAAGTGATGGAAAGAAAAGAACCTGGAATGGCCACAAGGCTTTTAGTTGTGATTAGCAATAACTCTTAGAAAAAGTGAAGACTAGGGAAGAGGAGCTTGGGGAAAGACAAAGGAAGAGTTCAGAATTCTGTTTGGGACAGGTGAAGTTGAGACATCCAAATAGAGATTTCACATAGAGATAGACTTGGATAATCAATTGTGGCATTTTGGGGAAGGCAAGACTAGGGATACAGAACCATTTAAGTCCCCTCTTAGGACTAAAAAGTATCTTTCATTGACTTCACCAAATCATCTTCTAATTTATGTCCCACTCTTTTGGCCTCTTTTTTTTTTTTTTTTTTTTAGTATTTGGGTCACACACAGCGGTGCTCAGGGGTTACTCCTGGCTCTCTGCTCAGAAATAGCTCCTGGCAGGCACGGGGGGACCATATGGGACACTGGGATTCGAACCAACCACTTTTGGTCCTGGATCGGCTGCTTGCAAGGCAAACGCCGCTGTGCTATCTCTCCGGGCCCTTTTTTTTTTTTTTTCTTTGTATGTTTGTTTGCTTGCTTTTGGGCCACACCCAGTCCGATTATCCTCCCAATCCCCACTCCCACACTTAACCTGCCTCTATAGCAGACACTTTTCATCCCTCCACCTTCTCTTTCTCTTTTCCTTTTAGGTACTGTGTTTTTGCAATACTTTTTTTTTGTTTGTTTGTTTGTTTTTGGGTCACACCTGGCAGCGCTCAGGGTTATTCCTGGCTCTATGCTCAGAAATCACCCCTGGCAAGCACAGGGGATCATATGGGATGCCGGATTCGAACCACCGTCCTTCTGCGTGAAAGGCAAACACCTTATCTTCATGCTATCTCTCCGGCCCCTTGCAATACTCTTAATGAAAGGGTACCATATATATCAAATCACTTTGCCTCTTTTCAACTCCCAGTTCTTGTCTCAAGTGATCATTTTCAACTATTATCATCATTTGTCTCTTCTTTGTCTTTTTTTTGGGGGGGGGGGAGTCACACCCCAGGGGTGCTCAGGGGTTACTCCTGGCTCTGTGCTCAGAAATTACTCCTGGCAGGTTTGGGGAACTATATGAGATGTTGGGGTCGAACCCGGGTTCATCCGGTGTTGGCCTCGTGCCAGGCAAATGCCCCACTGCTGTGCTATCACTCTGGCCCCTCTTCTCTGTCTTAACTGTACTTCCTACCTAATGTTTCTATTGTCTTTCGGTATTCTCTTGTATGGGGTTGTTGTTTTGTTTTTAATATTTCACAGATGAGAGGCCCGATCAGTGGAGAAGTGGTAGGGCATTTGCTGCTGCAGGCGTCCTGCGTCTCAGCAGCTCTAGTGGGGGTGAAGTCCTTACTAGAAGAAAAGTGGGAGCACGGGCGGATGAACAGGATAATATTGAAATAATAATAACCACACACACAGAGTATGTGGGGTCAACGCATCTACTAGCAAGAGTGCTGACGACTTTATTCTCGAGACAAAGGTGTTTATAAGGGTAAGCCAGTCACAGGTGTTAAAGATATTAATTATTGTAACGAAACAAACAGTTTTTATCAATTTAACTTCAATTTGCCCCAGAACTTCAGCTGCAAGAAAGAAAAAACTTATAAGGTCCAAAAAGGGGTTTTATTGTAATCTTTGGTGCTGGAATTTCTTTAGCCAATTATTTAATAGAGACCACATTTTTCCATTAAGATTTATAAAGGAGAGATAGTCAAATAACTAAAAAGGCAATGCCAAGCATCTCTAATGAAATTCCTCAACCATCCACGCAGGGGAAAAAGGTGTCCACAGCGGGCCTTTTGAGGAATCCCATGGGGGATATTTCGGTTTACCCCACCAGGAAAATCTAAGGATACATCTGGTGGGCTGAATTTCCCCTAAAAATATATGGAGGCAAGGCAATTTGCCTTGCACGTGACTGACCTAGGATGGACCAGAGTTTGATCCCTCGGTGTCCCAAATGGTTCTCCAAGCCAGGAGCAATATCTTTTTTTTTTTTTTTTTTTTTGGTTTTTCGGGTCACACCCGTTTGATGCTCAGGGGTTACTCCTGGCTAAGGGCTCAGAAATTGCCCCTGGCTTGGGAAGACCATATGGGACGCTGGGGGATCGAACCATGGTCCTTCCTTGGCTAGCGCTTGCAAGGCAGACACCTTACCTCTAGTGCCACCTCGCCGGCCAAGAGCAATTTGTGAGTGCAGAACCAGGAGTAACCCCTGAGCATCACTAGGTGTGGCCCCAAAACCAAAAAAAAAAAAGTCCACAGATAGAGAACCACCATCCCAAGTGCCCATTTCCCAATGAATGGATTAACAAGAGGCGACATCTACTTACAATGGAATAATATTCAGCCTTTAAAAGGAAAATTCAGACTTTTTCTTCTTTGTAGAAGTACAAGTTCTCTCTCTCTTCTCTCCCTCTCTTCTCTCTCACTCCTCTCTCGCTTCTCTCCTCTCCTTTCTCTCTTCTTCCTCCCCTTCTCCCCTATCTCTCTCCTCACTCTTCTCGAAATAAAACTATTTTACTTCAAAACTAGAGACATTGGTGGAGGGATGGTCACACTGGTAGGGGATCGGTTTGGAACATTAAGTTGTATTATGAGCAACTGTTTAAATATAAAATAAATAAACTATTTTATTTTAAAAATAAAAGGAAGGGTCGGAGCGGTGCCAAAGGGTGTAAGGCAATCTGCCTTGCACATGCTAATCTAGGATGGACCATGGTTCAATCCCTCAGCGTTCCATATAGTCCAAGTCAGGAGCGATTTCTGAGCACGTAGCCAGGAGTAACCCCTGAGCGTCACCAGGTGTGGTCCAAAAACAAACAAACAAACAAAAAATAGAAAAAAAAAGAAAAGAAAAGTGAGTGACAAAGAGACAAATTCTGGATTTTTGTGGGAAAGTTTAGAAACAGAAATGGGAAAGCAAAGGCAGGACTTCTGAGTGACCCCATCCTAGAAGCTGGACAAATGAACTATAAATCATATAGAGCAGAGCAGAGTACTCAGACCAACTGAGTTGCTTGAGCAGAAACTGAACAGAAAAAATTAGTAAATGTCTATATAGAACTTAAAAAAATGTATTAATCATTGATTTACCAAGTATTGTGTAGATTCGCAGTCATTGTGTGTGCTAGATGAAAAAATTGCTTCCAAAGAATCTGTTATTCTGTATCTAGCCTTTATAAACATTATATGAACTGATTTCAGAACTCGACCCATTTGGGCATTAGCCAAGTCGAGTCCACCCCTATGCAAAAATAAAATGATTCTTCCTCTAAACTCCCAAGTGCCTGCATCTGATTCTCTGTCAGATTTTTGTAACAGTTTTTGTTCCCTGGCCAGGAAACTGACCAAGCCCTTCTGCCACCGGTTTGGAGATATATAGGATGGCAAAGACGACAGACAGGCACATGAGGAGGTACTGAGGAGGTGACTCCACACTGTCCCGATACTGATCTTGTAGCCCAAACTTACAGATACAGATGGACCAGCTTAAAGCCTGGACTTCTGCATAAAGTAGGGATGCCCCAATATCTCATCATAGAATAGAACCCATAGGATGGACAAGAGGAGGGCCTGAATATCCCTCAGGTCTCCTTGATCTTATTTTTCATGATCTTGAAGAAAGATCTTTTGTCATAGGAATCTATTGCTTAAACTCAGTGTCAGTTATTTCCCCCCAGGAGACTGTGTAACTGGGAGTGGAAGTCTAATCTCTGATGTGTGGTGGTGGTGGTGGTGGTGGTGGTGGTGGTGGTGTGTGTGTGTGTGTGTGTGTGTGTGTGTGTGTGAGAGAGAGAGAGAGAGAGAGAGAGAGACAGAGACAGAGACAGAGAGAGAGTGAGACAGAGAGAGAGACAGAGACAGAAATAGACTCTGGTTCCATGAATGAACACTCTTTTTTTTAATTAATTACTTTAAACATCATGTTTTTTGTTTGTTTGTTTTTGGGGGGGGGGTTGGGCCACACCCAGTAACGCTCAGGGGTTACTCCTGGCTATGTGCTCAGAAGTTGCTCCTGGCTTGGGGGACCATATGGGACACCGGGGGATCGAACCTCGGTCCGTCCAAGGCTAGCGCAGGCAAGGCAGGCACCTTACCTTTAGCGCCACCGCCCGGCCCCTAAACATCATGGTTAAAAGGTTGTTTATTATACAATTGTTTTGGTTTGGTTTGGTTTTTGGTTCACACCCAGCAGCTTTCAGGAGTTACACCTGGCTCTATGTGCAGAAATCACTCTTGGCAGGCACGGGGGACCATATGGGATGCCAGGATTCGAACCACCATTCTTCTGCATGCAAGACAAACACCCTACCTCCATAATATTTCTCCGGCTCACAAATGGTTTTATTTTTTTTATTTTTTTTTATTTTTTGGTTTTTGGGCCACACCCATTTGACGCTCAGGGGTTACTCCTGGCTATGCGCTCAGAAGTCGCTCCTGGATTGGGGGACCATATGGGACACCGGGGGATCGAACCGCGGTCCCTCCTAGGCTAGTGCTGGCAAGGCAGACACCTTACCTTTAGCGCCACCGCCCGACCCAAATGGTTTTATTTTTAACAGTTTCGAAGTTGTCCATGGGGGACCGAAGGGATAGCACAGTGGTAGGGCATTTGCCTTGCACACAGACAACCCCAAATGGACCCCCGGCTTTATTCCCAGCATCCCATAGGGTCCCGAAGCCTGACAGGAACAATTTCTGAGTGCAAAGCCAGGAGTAATCCCTGAGCACAGTCAGATGTGATCCAAAAATCCTCCTCCAAAAGAAGCTGTTCATGATTGAGTTTCAGTCATACAGTGTACAACACCCTTCACTAGTACCTGCCACCAATGTCCCCAGTTTCCCTCTCACCCTGCCTCTGGGGCAGACATTTTTCTTCTTTCTCTGTCTCTCTCTTCCTTTCTTTTTTTCCTTTTAGATACTGTGGTATGCAATATTGTTACAAAAGTGGTATCATGCATATCATTTAATCTTCTTTCAGCACCCAATTCTTGTTCAGAGTAATCCTTTCCAGCTACCATTGTCGTAGTGGTCCCTTCTCTGCCCTGACTGCACTACCCTGCTATTTGTGACAAGCTTCCTAGCATGGACTGGTTCTCCTGACCCTCATCTCTATTGTCTCTGAATAGCATTACCATACTATCTTAATTTTTTTATATCCCATAAGTGAGTGTGATCATTCTATGTCTATCCCTCTTTTCCTAACTCATTTTGCTCAGCATAATATTCCCATTATTCATCCATGTATAATCAAATTTCATGACTTCACTTTTTTCTAACAGCTATATAGTTGTGCCACTGTTTCTTTTTTTTTTTTTTTTTTTTTTTTGGTTTTTGGGCCACACCCTGTGACGCTCAGGGGTTACTCCTGGCTATGCGCTCAGAAGTTGCTCCTGGCTTCTTGGGGGACCATATGGGACGCCGGGGGATCGAACCGCGGTCCGTCCTAGGCTAGCGCAGGCAAGGCAGGCACCTTACCTCCAGCGCCACCGCCCGGCCCCGCCACTGTTTCTTTATCCATTCATCTGTTCTGGGGAATGAACATAGTAATTCTTCAGTTAACATAGGAATGCAGAGGGATTTTTTTTGTATTGTGTTTTTGAGTTCATAGGGTATATCCTTAGAAGTGGTATTTTTAGATCAGATGAAAGCTCAATTTCTAGTTTTTTGAGGATATGAATTTTGTTTTCCAAAAAGATTGGACCAGTCCACATTACCACCAGCAGTGAGTGAGTAAGACTCCCTTTCTTCCCACGTCTATACCAACACTGGTTGTTCTTGGGTTTTTGCTTGTTTGTTTGCTTGCTTTGTTTTGTTGGGTCACATCCAGCAGCACTCAGGGGTTACTCCTGGCTCTGTACTCAAAAATTGCTCGTGGTGGCTAGGGGGACCATATAGAATGCTGGGAATTGAACCTGGGTACATCCTGGGTTGGCCGCATACAAGGCAAACACCCTACCTCTGTGCTCTCTCTCTGGTCCCCAGGAGTGATTTCTGACACTGCTACTTGGGAAAAACTGAGAAATGGGTAAAACCTCTTAGATGTTATGTTAAAGAACTTTCTGAAAATTCTAGATGCTATGTAAAAAAAATGTACTGGTTGTTATGTTAAAAGAGCTTTCAGAAGGTTTCAATAAGGATTAAGACTCAAGGAAAGTTAGGAATCTTTTGTAAACTTGAGTGACTGACATTTAATGTTGGATAGCCACCAGATGGGACAACTGACATCAGAACCACCAGGGCAGTCTGAAAGACAGTACCAGCATCTGGATAAGATCCCCTTACAGAGACTCATAAATGATCACCTGCTGACCATGCCACCACAGATTGGATGAATAGTGTCAGACTTTCACACACCTGAAGGCTGGACCATCTGGCAATCCTCCAGGAGAGGAATGGGTCCCTAAGAGGAGGGCTGAAATATGAGGTAGAGCCCAATGAAGGCCTTTGCTGGGCTCCCAAAAACCCATCATCTCAGCAAATGCTAGGATAGCAAATGAAAGACAAGTTTATCTACTTCCCTGACTATGCAACATTGCTACTGCTCTGAGACATCCTAGGGAATTTAGAAGCTCTCATAAATTTCCACCCTGACATTTGTCCCTCCCCAACACAATAATCACAATGCCCTGGGGGCAATAAAACTCAGGCAAATTCCAAAACAAACTCCCTGAAGCTTGGGCTGAGGGAAATATAGTCAAACCTATTACTCCTACCACCCACTCATATTCCTCTGGAGATTGAACTCAGGCCAGGAGTCAGACCTGTGAGCCAGTGACAGTACCCAATGTCCCATGAGACTCAGCTAGAAATAAGGGTATCTAGAGAGAACTTTCTCAAGACTAGAATATTGGTGCCTTATTTTGTAGCATCCTGTTGCTCAAGAAATGAGGCGGAGAGGGCTACCCACCTGTCTAGGTCTTGTGCCTGGTCAGTGCAGAAATGAACATTATTCACCTTGTAGTAATTTGATTGGGAAAATCTAGGGAGGAAAACCCTGTTAATCTGGACCCAAGAGTTTAAGACCTGGATTCGATCCCTGGCATCCCATATTGTCCCCCAAGCCAGGAGTGATTTCTGAGCTCAGAGCCAGGAGTAACTCCTGAGTGCTGCCAGGTGTGGCCTAAAAACCAAAACTAACAAATAAAAAAGCCAGAAAATAAAAACAAAAGCAAAAAGAGGTCAAATGTCCTAGATTTACCACATATGTGCTAAGATGACAGAGGAACCCTAGAGGAAAGTGTCAGGAGGCTCAGAGGACTTGCTTCATATTCAGTTAAAATGACATACCTGTTCATCCTGAAGCCAGTTAGTCTGTGTATAAAAGAAGCTTTTTGTTATCTGTGAACTTATTTGCAGATTAATTCCCCACAATTCAGGGGAGACTGCAAAATTGACAATGGTGTTGATCTGCATAGATGTGATTAGGGGTATTACTAATCAATTGTGTTGATTTTAAGATTCCCAATATGCTGTGCCAGAGATATAGCATGGAAGTGGGTGTGCCGGATGTGACCCAAAACAACAACAACAACAAAAAGATTCCCAATATACATTGTGTGTCTCCTTTGAATCTTACATGTGGCCCAGTGACAATACTGGGAATTTCAGGTTGGGAAATCTTGGAGAGACAAAGAGATCATTAACCAAACTGTACCTGCCAGTGAAATATTTGCTTTTCTCTCTTTTATGCCTTTTTCATGTTATTTGCTTGTCTTGTTTGCATAGACACAGAAAGACAGACAATGTTTGCCTTTCTAATGATGCTAGCGTTACAGGTGGATCCTGGTAAAAGGACATGGGCATTCATCACAATAACTTTTTTTTTTTTGCTTTTTTTTGGGGGGGTCACACCTGGTGATGTTCAGGGGTTACTCCTGGCTATGTGCTCAGAAATTGCTCAAAATGGCTTAGGGGACCATATGGGATGGCAGGGGGATTGAAGCGAGGTCTGACCTAGGTTAGCTGCATGCAAGGCAAACACCCAACTGCTTGCGCCACAGCTCCAGCAGCCCTAAGATTGGCTTTAATTTTAATATCCCAAAAGGTGGATCCTGCCAAGGGTCTTGGATGGACATTACACCATACTACCCTGGTTTCGACATGGGAGGTCTATAGGCTGATAAGAAAAATAACTGGTGGGCCCGGAGAGATAGCACAGCAGCGTTTGCCTTGCAAGCAGCCGATCCAGGACCAAAGGTGGTTGGTTCAAATCCCGGTGTCCCTGCCAGGAGCTATTTCTGAGCGGATAGCCAGGAGTCACCCCTGAGCAACGCCGGGTGTGGCCCAAAAACAAAAACAAAAACAAAAAAAAAGAAAAATAACTGGTAAATAAGATAGTCATAGAAATGGCTCTGACCAAAAGGAAAAAATAAGGGGCTGGAGTGATAGCACAGGGGTAGGCCATTTGCCTTGCACACAGTCAACCAGGGACAGATCCGGGTTCAATTCTCAGCATCCTATCTAGTCCCCTTAGCCTGCCAGGAGTGACTTCTGAGTGCAGAGCTAGGAGTAACCTCTTAGAGTCACTGGGTATATCCCAAAAACAAAAACAAAACAAAACAAAATAAGCAACAAACTAGGAATTATAAAGCCAGGAAAAGCTAAAACAAACTGCCCTGAAGCCTGTAGTTTGGGGGACTATGATGAGAAGAGATATTCCTAGGAAGATCCATCCTACTCAGACCTTTTACCCTTGAGCCCCAGAGAAGCCATTTAAGTTCAACTAAAGTTATATATAAAAGAAATCTATATTTTTCTTACTGTGTGTCTGCAAAATGACTGATAATGTTTGACAGAAGTAAACTTAACCCATTGCTGTAATGATGTGGTGTAAAGAGGAAAGAACACAGGAGGCAGTTTTTCAGCAACTTGTCTTTCAGTAAAATTTTAGAACATGTGGGGCCGGCGAGGTGGCGCTAGCCAAGGAAGGACCGAGGTTCGATTCCCCGGCATCCCATATGGTCCCCCCCCAAGCCAGGGGCAATTTCTGAGCATCAAACGGGTGTGGCTGAAAAAAAAAAACTTTAGAACACGTGTATTCTAGCAGACTTGATTTACTGTAGCAGCCTAGTTCATGAGGAAGAGCATGGGGCACAGCAGGTCGATGTAAAGTCTCCAACCCCAAGGCATGTATGAATTTGCTGAAAAGGCATCAGTGCTCATATTTAGATGAGATATATGATCCACTTGCTGCATAAAGTGACAACAATAATAATTTTGGGGGAAAGGGAGGTTCTGAGACACCTCTGGGACTCTGCTTTATGGCTCACTGAGCTGGCATAACTTCACAGTGGACTGCCAGAGACTGTAAAAGTCAATTCTGGTTGTGCAGGTGTGGTGGTGCCAGCCAAGCAGGTAACGGGTGTTGGAAATCTGCAATATGTTATCAGTAAGTAAAGATCCGGTTAATAATTAAAGCTTGGTTTATGTTTGACCCTTAACTCTGTAAAGCATGGTGTAACTGAGAATGCAACCTGTATAGTAGGACCCAACTGAGGAGGTACTTTGACTTCTGATTGTGGTCTGATCATTTCTGCAAGCAGTCCAGATCAATACATTTATTTGGGGGGGACATACCCGGTGACGCACAGGAGTTACTCCTGGCTATGCGCTCAGAAATCGCTCCTGGCTTGAGGGGACCATATGGGACGCCATATCGAACCGTTGTCGGTCCATCCTGGGTCAGCCGCATGCAAGGCAAACACCCTACCGCTGCGCCATTGCTCTGGCCCCATGAATACATTATTTCACCTCAACATGCACCACTGGGATTGGTCTGGAAGATATTGCAATGGGAGTGGGCACTCAGCTGGCTACCAGGTAGATGAAGGCCTAAAATACCATGGACATTCAAATACCATGGACACTTTACAGACCAAATTAACTTCTTAGTCACAGTTGTTGAAAACTGACAGGTGGGACCAGAGCGGTAGCGGAAGCAGTAGGGCACTTGTCTTGCACGTGGCTGATCCCCGGTGTCCCATATGGTCCCCCAAATCAGGAGCGATTTCTGAGCACATAGCCAGGAGGCCAGGAGAAACCCCTGAGTGTCAACGGGTGTGGCAAAAAAAAAAAAAAACAAAAAAAAAACGACAGGTCCTGATCATGCTTTTTTTGTTTGTTTTGTTTTTGGGCCACACCCAGTGACGCTCAGGGGTTACTCCTGGCTATGCGCTCAGAAGTCGCTCCTGGCTTGGGGGACCATATGGGACACTGGGGGATCGAATCGCGGTCCGTCCAAGGCTAGCGCAGGCAAGGCAGGCACCTTACCTCTAGCGCCTCCGCCCGGCCCCAGGTCCTGAACCTTCTAATTGCACAGCAGAGAAGAACCTGTGTCTTTTTAAACAAGGACTGTTGCTACTAAACAAACAAGTCAAGCATAGTGATGGACACTTTGAGCCAGTTGAAAGAAAGGATTAGATGATATCAGGCATGATCAGGATGGTATGGCCGTAGACTTGAAATTTGCTGGATGGATATATATGGGGATTATTATGCTGACTGAAATGAGTCAGAAAGAGAGGAATAGACATAGAATAATCTCACTCATTTTGTGGAATATACGAATAAAAGATGGGCCCGGGGTCGGAGAGATAGCATGGAGGTAAGGCGTTTGCCTTGCAAGCAGAAGGATGATGGTTCAAATCCCGGAATCCCAATGGTCCTCTGAGGCTGCCAGGAGCGATTTCTGAGCATAGAGCCAGGAGTAAATCCTGAGTGCTGCTGGGTGTGACCACCCCCCCCAAAAAAAAGAATAAAAGACAGGGCCGGAATGGTGGGGCAAGTGTAAGGAGTCTGCCTTGCCCAATTAGCTTAGGATGGACCGCAGTTCAATCCCGGCATCCCATATGGTCCCCCAAGCCAGGGGCAATTTTTGAGTGCATAGCCCGGAGTAGCCCCTGAGTGTCACCCAGTGTAAACCCTTCCCCCCCCCAAAAAAAAATAAAAGACAGTATGGGAATAATATCCAGATAATAGAGATAGGGGCCAGCAGAACCAGTCCATCATAGGAAGCTTGCCACAAAGAGTGGTGATTGCAGTTAGGGTAGAAAAGAGTCTACTATGATGATAGTTGGAACTGATAGCTCTGGACAAGAACTGATATGAAAAGGGAATAAAGTGGGGCTGGCGAGGTGGCGCTAGAGGTAAGGTGTCTGCTTTGCAAGTGCTAGCCAAGGAAGGACCATGGTTCGATCCCCCGGCGTGCCATATGGTCCCCCCAAGACCAGGGCAATTTCTGAGTGCTTAGCCAGGAGTAACCCGTGAGCATCAAACGGCTGTGGTCCGAAAAACCAAAAAAATAAAAAAATAAAAAAAAAGAAAAGAAAAGGGAATAAAGTGATATGAATGGTACCTCTTCATTAACAATAGTGCAAAGCACAATGTCAAAAAGGAGAGAGAGGGATTGGAGCAATAGTGCAGCAGGTAGAGCTTTTGCCTTGCATGCGACCAACATGTGTTAGATCACTGGCATCTCTCTCTCTCTCTTTTTTTCTCATTGTTGTCATCTCATATGGTCCCCTGAGCCTGCCAGGAGCAATTTCAGGATGGGGGAGAGAGAGACAGAGACAGAGACAGAGAGACAGATAAAATGTGCCTGCCCTGGGGTCAGAGAGATAGCATGGAGGTAGGGCGTTTGCCTTGCATGCAGGACAGTGGTTCGAATCACAGCTTTCCAGATATGGTCCCCCAAGCCTGTCAGGAGTGGTTTCTGAGGGTAGAGCCAGGAGTAATTTATAAAAATAAATTAAAAATAAATGCCTGCCTTGCCTCAGAGGCAGTTGGTAGGTGGATGGGTGGATGGAAACTGGGGCATTGGTGGCAGGAAAAGTGCATTGGTGAAATGTGGTGTAGACTATATTGCTTTAGATAAAGTAATAAAAAAAGATAAAGTGATAAAAAAGTGAAAATATGGGGCTGGAGCAATAGCACAGTGGTAGGGCATTTGCTTTGCAGGTGGCTGACCTAGGACGAACCTGGGTTCGATCCCCAGCATCTCATATGGTCCCTGAGTCAGGAGCAATTTCTGAGCGCATAGCCAGGAGTAACCCCTGAGCATCATCATGGTGTGGCGCCCCCTCCAAAATAAAGAGTAAAAATAAAATAAAAATAAATAAATAAAAATGAAAGGACTAGATATCTAGCTAAGAAGCATGAAGCTAGTGAGGCCTGGCTATGGAACTAGATCCTGTCATGGCCCCCATGTCTCACTCCACTCCTGGGACCCATCACAGTCAGGCTAGTGCCTTCTGATAATAGAGTTCATCCTTAATTAATTGTGCACAGAAGTTCATCATTGTTCATCTTCTCTAAAAGATTAGTCTGCAGCTCCTAGTTTATCAGTACCACCCACTTCGAGACACGTGTGATTAGACTTGCAAATGAATTGTATGCAAAGCCTAATGGGAGGGAGTACAATAAAATATTTAGATCCGGAAGTAGGAAAGTAGATGCAGGCCCTCTGAGTAACTCATTCTAGGAGCTGGGCAAAGATGAATTGTCATAGTCATAAAATTAAAACCATAATAGAACAGAAGAGCCAAAAATAGTCAAAATCATTGAAAGTAGAGTGTTGGTTGTAAGTGTCTGTGTGGGGGATGATAAGTTAGTGTTTAATAAGAACAAGAGTTTCAATTTGGTAAAGCCCCTTTACCCCTGTACTCCCTGGTCCCCAGAATTTTAATTTAGGAAGATGTTATAGCAGAGGTACAGAGAGATAGTACAGTGGATAGGATGCTTGTCTTGCATGCTGCCAAGTTGGTTTGGCTCTCAGCATCTCATGTAGTTACCTGAGCAGAGACAGGATTAACTCCTAAACACCACTAGGTGTGGTCTAAAAATAAACAAAAAATGAGAAGAATATAAAAATTAAAATAAAGGTGTATTTATAAGGCTGAAGGCTAGAGTATGTTTTATGGAGCAGTGTGTTGTTCAGTTGGTTATAACTTACAAGTGGTGTCACAGATAGTCTCGGGCCTCCATTTGTACTCAAGTTTTCAGGTCCTACAAATAAAATTAATGGTCCTCACTACCCTAAAATCCACTCTCTTCTTTCCATTGAATATTGAGTAGTCATCTCACATAAAAACTTATCCAAAACTACAATGTTCTTCATAAATTACAATTTCCTGACTCAGTTGTTTAACCCATTGGAGTTATGCTCAATTCTATTATTTCTTTTGTTTGTTTGCTTTTTTTTTGGGGGGGGCACACCCGGTGGTGCTCAGAGGTTACTCCTGGCTATCTGCTCAGAAATAGCTCCTGGCAGGCACGGGGGACCTTATGGGACGCCGGGATTTGAACCAACCACATTAGGTCCTGGATCGGCTGCTTGCAAGGCAAACACCACTGTGCTATCTCTCCCGCCCTTCTATTATTTCTTTAACTCCTATCTCTAAGTGAAACTAGAATCTCAAATTTGACCTTTTCTCACAGCCTCTGGTCCTATACTGTGGGGGGAGGTTGAACCCCTTGCTTGTGGTCTGCGAGTCCAAAAGTAACTCCCAGAGAGAAAGATTAAACCTCATTCTTCCGTCCTCCTCCTGGAGGAGACCCCGACAACATATCCACCACAAATAATTCACTTCAGAAAAAGAAGTTAGGGGACCAAACGTTTGGCAAAGAGTTTCTTGACAGTCTGACGACAGCTCAATCAGCCATCCAACCCAGCCATCAGCTCTGGCAAAAAAGCCTCAATAGCCTCCCCCACAAGCTCTTTTATTTCTCACTCAATCGCCCCCACCTGGAAGATCCAGGTGGGACGACAAGCACAGAACTAATAACATAGAATAATTTGAAGAATAGTCTACACCAGGGGTCCTCAAACTTTTTAAACAGGGGGCCAGTTCACTGTCCCTCAGACCATTGGAGGGCCTGACTATAGTAAAAACAAAACTTATGAACGAATTCTTATTCTTATTTTGCAATGAAGAAACAAAACAGATACAAATACAATATGTGGCCCTCGGGCCATAGTTTGAGGACCACTGGTCTACACTATATCACCTTAGACTCAACTAACACCTCTCACTTACACTTCAGTAATAGCCTTTTCAGTGGGCTAATTATTTCTATTTGTATCTTACTTGTTTGTTTTGTGGTGCTGAGGATGGAACCTAGGGCTTCACACATACAAGGCAAGTGCTGTACTATTGTTATATCCCCAGCCTAGACAATTATATTTTTTTATTTCCCCTCCTCAAGTCAATTTTCCACACAATAAACAATAAAACAATGAAAACATAAAAAACAATGAAAACAATAAAATTAAACCTTTTAAAACACAATCCAGGTAAAATGGCTCTCCCTGATCAAAATTTCCAGTTAAAACAAACAACATTTCCAGTGACTTCCCATCATCTGATTCAGAATTTACCAAGTCCTTGATATAGTGGTCTTCTGGCTCTTCAAATGCACTTCCCACCCCTATTTCTCCCTGAGTTTCAGCAACATTTGCCTTGGTATTCTTAAACAAGTCAAATAATCTCCATAATATTAGCAGCTAAGGTTCCTGCTCCCTGAGGAATCTTTTCTTCTATAATTTCACCCCAGTTCAAGTATCACCTTCAGAAAGGCATTCCCTCATGACCTATATAAAAATAGTCTATCTTCTTGCTCTCTTTTCATTGTTTCACATTAATTGGCTTTCTATTATCACTAATTTGTGTGTTTTATCTTGTTATAAGTTAACTTCTTTGAAAATAGGGAAACTTGTATGCTTATGGGTGGATCGTTACAGTTTGGCACTGTAGTTGAGTGTTGGAAAGTCACTATCTATATTGGAAAGTCAATATCTGTTAAAAATTTTTTGAGGTTTGGGACTGGAGAGATAGCATGGAGGTAGGGCGTTTGCCTTGCATGCAGAAGGATGGTGGTTTGAATCCTGGCATCCCATATGGTCCCCCGAGCCTGCCAGGAGCGATTTCTGAGCGTAGAGCCAGGAGGAACCCCTGAGCAGTGCTGGATGTGACCCAAAAACCAAAATAAAAAAAATTTGAGGTTTATAGTATTTAAATGCAATTGGATGAGATTACCTGGAGGATGTATAAATTAGGGATCACCCCCCAAAAAAAAGAAAGAAACGGCCGGAAAGATAGTATGGAGGTAGGGCGCTTGCCTTGCATGCAGAAGGTCGGTGGTTCGAATCCCGGTATCCCACATGGTCCCTCGAGCCTGCCAGGAGTGATTTCTTTTTTTTTGTTTGTTTCTTTGGTTTTTGGGCCACACCCGGCGGTGCTCAGGGGTTACTCCTGGCTGTCTGCTCAGAAATAGCTCCTGGCAGGCACGAGGGACCATATGGGACACCGGGATTCGAACCAAACACCTTAGGTCCTGGGTCGGCTGATTGCAAGGCAAATACCTCTGTACTATCTCTCCAGCCCCGCCAGGAGCGATTTCTGAGCATGGAGCCAGGAGTGACCCCTGAGCACTGCCAGGTGTGACCCAAAAACCAAAAGAAATATATTAATAATAATAAAATAAAAATAAAAAAAATTAGGGATCACAAACTTATATTTCTCTATTTCTCAGGCAAGTGATTTAAATGAGTAAAGCAGGCTAGATATCAGAAATTTTAAAATAATGAGCTGGTTAAGAAATGGCCTAGGCAGCTTGTATTCAGCTCCAGCAAAGTACTATTCTGTGAGAATGACATAAGCAACAGCCAACCTGGGTTCAATCTTTGGCATCTCTGAGCACCACCAGGAGTGATCCCTGAGCACAGAGTCAGAAAGAGTAAACCCTGGGGCAGGAGAGATAGCACAGCGGTAAGGTGTTTGCCTTGCATGCAGAAGGATGGTGGTTCGAATCCCGGCATTCCATATAGTCCCCCAAGCCTGCTGGGGGTGAGTTCTGAGCGTAGAGCCAGGAGTAAACCTTGTGCACTGCCAGGTGTGACCCAAAAATACAAAAAAAAAAAAAAAAAAAGAGTAAACCTTGAGCATAGGATGTGGTCAAAAAAGCAAACAAACAAACAAAAAAAAAACAGTAATATACAATTGCATTCCATTTAATAATACCTACCTGTGAATTATGTTGGGATGATGAGCCAACTCATTTTACAAAGTTTATGAAGTCAAATAGAAAAAAATAAGGAAGTCTAGCATTGTTTCAACATGACATGTGTCACGTCTAATATCAGTATTAGAGAAGTAGAAGCCAGCCAGCAAACATTTTGAAAAGAGGAAGAGGGGCCGGAGAAATAACATGGAGGTAGGGAGTTTGCCTTGCATGCAGAAGGACGGTGGTTCAAATCCCGGCATCCCATGTGGTCCTCTGAGCCTGCCAGGAGCGATTTCTGAGCGTAGAGCCAGGAGTAATCCCTGAACACTGCCTAGTATGACTTAAAAGCCAAATAAACAAAAAACAAACAAAGGAGTCAGTAAGGAAATAGAAAACAAACCAAAAGTGAGAGTTCCTAAAGAAAGAGAGCTGAGAAAGTTGTTTTTTTTTGGGGGGTGGATGAGGGAGGTGTGTCTATACCTGGCATAGTGCTTAGGGGTTATTCCCAGCTCTGAGTTGGGGTTTAAGTTGTGTAAACTGTTAATAGTTATGTGGGTTAAGTTTGGTCAGAGAGTGATTATGTGATCTCACTGTTTTGTTTTGCTTTGCTTTGTTTTACTGCCAGGAGTAATTTCTTTATAAAGAATGAGGTTTGGTCCATACCTGGTGCTGCTGAGTAGCTACTCCTGATTCTGAACTCTTTGCTCGGGTGTTATCTGGTGGTGCTGACTTCTGGTGTTGCTCAAGAGACAGTGCTAGTGATTAAAGTCAGGATCTCACACACACAAAGCAAGTATCCACCACTGACCTGGTCCAACATCCCTGGTCCAACCAAGTAGTTTTTTGTTTTGTTTTGTTTTGTTTTGTTTTTTGTTTTTGTTTTTGGGCCACACCCGGAGATGCTCAGGGGTTACTCCTGGCTATCTGCTGAGAAATAGCTCCTGGCAGGCACGGGGGACCATATGGGACATCGGGATTCGAACCAACCACCTTTGGTCCTGGATCGGCTGCTTGCAAGGCAAACACTGCTGTGCTATCTCTCCAGGCCCCCAAGTAGTTTTTGTCTTAAGGATCACACAAAAAAAAGTTTTTGTGTCTTAGTAGTGTATAAAAATTATGAGGCCGGAGAGATAGCATGGAGGTAAGGTGTTTGCCTTTCATGCAGAAGGTCATTGGTTCGATTCCCGGCATCCCATACGGTCCCCGGAGTGATTAGTAGTGGAGCCAGGAGTAACCCCTGAGCGCTGCCGGGTGTAACCCAAAAAACAAAACAAACAAACAAACAAACAAAATAGAAACCCAAAAATTATGTGTTATGGGGGGGAATCAAACCAATGATTCCAACATGCAAGGAAAGTGCCTTACCCTCTATACTATCAGGTCCCTTTCTTTTTTTTTGGGGGGGGGCACACCCGTTGACGCTCAGGGGTTACTCCTGGCTATGTGCTCAGAAGTCGCTCCTGCCTTGGGGGACCATATGGGATCTAACCGCGGTCCGTCCTAGGCTAGCGCAGGCAAGGCAGGCACCTTACCTCTAGCATCACCACACCGGCCCGGTCTCTTTCTTCTTATTCTTTATTTATTTTATGTGGGGAAGGTGGTAATTTTTGATATTTTTTGTTTGGAGCCACACTCATTGGTGTCCAGTGGTTACTCCTGGCTCTGAACTCAGAAATTACTCCTGGCAGGCTTAGGGAACTCTATGGGATGCTGGGAATCTAACCCAAGTTGATCATTTGTAAGGCAAATGCCCTCCTCTTTGTACAATTGCTCCAGCCTCAAATTATCATTATCATTATTATTATTTTTAGGTTTTTGGGTCACACCCAGTAGTGCTCAGGGGTTTCTCCTGACTCCGCACTCAGAAATCGCTCCTGACAGGCTCAGGGGACCATATGAAATGCCGGGATTGAACTCTAGTCTGTCCTGGGTCGGCAGCATGCAAGGCAAACACCCTACTGCTGTGCTATCTCTCCAGCCCCCAGCCTCGAATTATTTATCATTTTGACAAGGGACATTTTATTTTATTTTATTTTATTTTGTTTGAAAGTCAAACACTCCTTTATTTTGTATGTGTACCAGAATAAGGGGACTGTGGGGCCCAGACATGTCTGCATCAAGGGGTGTCAGAAGCTGGTATCCACCACATCCTTACTCTGCCAGCAAACCTCTCAGGAAGGGGTGGCTCACTCACAGATGCCCTCGAATCATTTCTGTGCCAATCATAAAAAAGTCATCACGGTCCCCATCTTGCCAATCTGCCAAGGCTCCACCGGATAAAAGCGAATGATTATCCATTCCTGGCCCAGATTCAGTTCCTTGGTGAGAACCTCAAAGAAACGCGCGCTGTGGTTGCGATTCTCCTCCGCAGTGCCTACCACATCGATGGAGGACACGAGCAGCTGAGCACAGGGGTCCGACGTGCCGTTCACCGCCATAGCTAGGCCCGGCCGCACCGTCACGTTCACCCGTTCCGCGGGTTTGCCCAGGATGGAGGCGGTGGCCGTGCAGAGCTGCTTCTCCAGGCCCGTGGGCACACGGTCGGCGGGCAAGTTCGTGTCCAGCTCTACAAATGGCATCTTGAGTTGTTGTGTGCAGGGAGCTGGCGCGAAGCTGCTGCAGCCCAAGAATCGACAAGGGACATTTTAATGTAAACCTGTTTGGGGAGAAGAAATATTGCAAAGTGAGGGGGAATAGAAGGAGGAAGGTTTAGTTCACCCTTTGAGAACTTTATTTGTTAAAGAAGGCCCTAACAACAGAGCTATGCTGAGTGGAAGTGAGATTTTGGGAAAAAATAATTTGGGGGTGGGTGTGGGAGTTGGAGCCATGGCGGTGGGTGCTCCTGGCTCTGTACTCAAAAAACACTCTTGGCAGGCTCTGGGGACCATATGGATATGGGACACTGGGGACTGAATCCTGGGTCAGTCCCAGGTAGGCATGCAAGGCTACTGTGTTATCACTCTGGACTCCTGGAAAAATATTCTAAATATATGGAAATTTTCTTTGTATGCATATGTAAATGTTACAGGAAAACAAGAAACTTTATGATGCAGAACACAGAAGGGGGCTGGAGAGATATCACAGGAAGAGGTTGAGACCCTGGTTTGAATCCCAGGCACCCCACATAAGATTCCTGAGTACATCTAGGGGTCACTCCTAAGCACTAAAAGCTAAGGTCAGGGCCCGGAGAGATAGCATGGAGGTAAGGTGTTTGCCTTTCATGCAGGAGGTCATCAGTTCGAATCCCGGTGTCCCATATGGTCCCCCGTGCCTGCCAGGAGCAATTTCTGAACATGGAGCCAGGAATAACCCCTGAGCGCTGCCGGGTGTGACCCAAAAACCACAAAAAAAAAAAAAAAGCTAAGGTCACTCCTAAGAGATAAGACTAGCTTCTGGGGTCAGAGAGATAGCATGGAGGTAAGGTATTTGCCTTGCATGCAGAAGGTCGGTGGTTGGAATCCCAGCATCCCATATGGTCCCCTGAGCCTGGTAAGAGTGATTGCTGAGCATAGAATCATGAGTAACCTCTGAAAGCTACCAGGTGTGACCCAAAAATCAAAAATAAATAAATAAAAAATAAAAAGACTAGCTTCTGAATTACACTGGCTGTGGCCAAGCATCCTCCAACACACACACACACACACACACACACACACACACACACACACACACACACACACACACACACAGAGGAACTGTAAGAGAAGATCCTTGGGAAGGCAAGAAAAGGTGCAAGAAAAGACTCAAGGCCAGAAAGGTAATGAGAAGGCCATTTACCTTACATGCAGCTGACCCAGATTCAATCCCCAGCATGAATTATGGACCCTAGAGCCCACCAGGAATGATTCTTGTACATAGAGTCAGGAGTAAACCCTAAGCACTGCTCAATGTGCCCTTCCTTCCCCCTCCCCTGAAAAGAAAAGTCTCAGAACTAGAGGCACCTTTTTTTTTTTCCTTCGGTTTTTGGTTTTTGGGTCACACCGGTGATGCTCAGGGGTTACTCCTGGCTATCTGCTAAGAATTAGCTCCTGGCAGGCACAGGGGACCATATGGGACACGGGGATTCGAACCAACCACCTTAGGTTCTGGGTCAGCTGCTTGCAAGGCAAAGCAGCTGTGTTATCTCTCTGGCCGGATAGAAGCACCTTTTTACTTCAAGAGGAAGGAAGCTATAGAATTTGGGTACTAATGTAACGTGTAGCTCTGATTGTGATGTGTCCTAAAGTATCCAGAATAGGTTAGGAAGAAACTAATTACTGCAGGCAGATATGGAGCATGCTGTAGGCGTCTTGCGTCTCAGCAATTCTCGTGGGTCATAGTCCTTTCACAAGAGGAAAAGAGGTAATATATGAAATATGAAATAAATGAAACCATACAAAGAATGTGGGGTCAACACGTTTTTGAGCAGGGGAATTTATCTGGGTAAAATTAGCCACAGGTGAAGAATAATTGTAATTGCAAAGCCTAGTTCAACAATAACAATACCTAAGCTATGGGTGTGACTGTAAAAATTCTAAGTTACGGGGCTGGAGAGGTGGCGCTAGAGGTAAGGTGTCTGCCTTGCAAGTGCTAGCCAAGGAAGGACCTCGGTTCCATCCCCCGGCGTCCCATATGGTCCCCTCAAGCCAGGGGCAATTTCTGAGCGCTTGGAGTAACCCCTGAGCATCAAACAGGTGTGGCCCCAAAAAAAGTAAAAAAAAAAAAATCTAAGTTACAAGAGAGAAGGTTACAACTCAAGGTAACTCCTTGCAAGCTTACTTTAAATGCAAAATCAAAATTAGGAGGAAGTAGGAAATATCTAGAAACTTGATCTTTCTAGGTTGGGCTCTATAGTTTTAGATGTTAAGTGAAGGGTGGAACCAAATCCCCAAGAATGAGCTTCCCTATTTCTAAAGGAGAGTCAATAGTCAAGATCTGCATTCTGGTTATGCCCTTGATTACCAGAAACTGCAGTTGCAAAGAGAAAAATTGTCTTTGCTTTTAGGGCTGACTATATCCAGAAAAAGGGGTTCTCAAATAAACTTTGGTGCTGGAATTTCTGAGCCAAATTATTTGATAGAGGCTATTATTTTGCCTGATATATACAAAGGAGAGACAGTCAAATACGGCTGAAAATGTAATGCCAGGCGTCTCTTTGGAAATTCCTCAACCATCCACGCAGGGGAAAAAGGCATCCACAGCGGGCCTTTTGAGGAACTCCATGGGGGTTAAATTAGTTCTACCCACCAGGAAAATCTGAGGATACATCTGGTGGGCTGAGCCCCCCTAAAAGCGTAGGTATGCCCTGGCAGGAGCAGGCCCTGGTAATGCATTTTTGGGAAATAATAAAAAAAAAATTATTTTTGTTTTTTGGGTCACACCAGGCAGAGGTCGGGACTACTCCTGGCTCTACACTCAGGAATTGCCCCCCGGCAGGCTCAGGGGACAATATGGGATGCCAGGATTCGAACCACGGTCCTTTTGCATGCACGGCAAAAGCCCTACCGCTGTGCTATCTCTCCAGCCTGAAATAATAAAATTTTAGAAGAGATAGCTTAGTCCAGAAGTAATCCAAAAGCATTAAGATCACATTCCTCATGACCGGGGCACTAGCACAGAGGTAGGGTGTTTGCTTGTATGTGGCCTACCTGGGACAGACCCGAGTTCCATCCCTGAGCCTGCCAGGAGTAACTTCTGAGTGCAGAGCCAGGAGTAACCCCAAAATAGAAAAACAAAAACAAGACAAAAGACCATGTTCTTTTGATATGCAAATCCAGAGCTCTTTGGAGAAGTGAAACTGAGGCACCACCTAGATGCAGAAATTCTTCAAGGCCCCACCCAGTGAAAGCTCTATTCAGAAATGAAAAGTGAGGGATAAATTTATGAGGTTATGAAAAAACTATCAACAGTATGAGGTATGTGATTATGAGAAGGCCATCAACAGTGAAAAAAGGCCTTTCCTGTGACAACACCCAGATTAATTTCTATATATGCAGAGAACTCCAGGAAAAAAAAACATTTGAAGAGATTATTTAAAACATCTCTAAAGCTATGCTGGGCTTGCTCTTTAAGGCTTATGTTCTTGTTTTTTTTGGGGGAAATTTGGAGGGGTTTGGGTCACACTCAGCACTGCTCAGGGGTTACTCCTGGCTCTATGCTCAGAAATAGCCCCTGGCAGGCACAGGGGACCATATGGGATGCCGAGATTCGAACCACCATCCTTCTGTATGAAAAGCAAATGCCTTACTCCCATGCTATTTCTCCGGCCCCAAGGCTTATGCTCTTTTGTTTGTTTGTTTTGTTTTGTTTTTGTGGCACACCCGGTGGAGCTCAGGGGTTACTCCTGGCTTTACACTCAGAAATTGTTCCTGGCAGGCTCGGGGGACCATATAGGATATCGGGGTTTGATGTCCAGTGTCAGCCATGTGCTATTGCTCTAGCAGCTTATGTATTTTTTTTTTTAAACAGGTTTCTCTTGCTTGCTATGTCTGCTTGCTTTTTTTCTTCTCTGGAGAAGCCCATGTTCCTTCTTGAACCTGTATTTCCTCTCTTTCTCTCCTTTCACATCTAAATACGTTTATTCAATAAAGTCAAGTTACATCCCTGAGTGGGGGGGTTAAGGTTGGTTGAGCAGAGAGGTGGAAACCCTTTTTCTCAATGCTGCTTCCCTTGCTCCTCACTTTACTGAACCACCAGAAACACAATTAATATGAGGATGAGCTTCAGAAAATAAAGTCAATGTCCCTTACTGTAAGCCCCATACAGAATGACTCGAAAACAATCTATTTTCAAGGTGATCTTGTGAGTGAAAAAGATTAGAGACCAGACCCAGAATGTGCTTCATTAAAGCACCTGATTAGGCTAGAATTTCTGATTTGCAAGTTTAGGAACTTTATTCTATCCTTTCACTGAGATGATTAAGTCACAAGAGCCCAATTTACTAATTCGCCCTAAGAAATATAATGGTATCCCTATAGAAGAGTCAACTTGGGAAACAAAATTAGCCTCTGATGGTTGCTTAGGGAGGACAGAATAGTGTAAAGGGAACAGGAAGGTTTTAAATCACGTTCATCCCAACATCCAGGCATCTCTGATAATTATATTCTATTAACTTTCTTTTTCCCTCCAAATCAGGCTATATTCTAGTTCTATCCATTAATCTTCAGGACATTTTCCTTTACCAATCTTACACCTGCCCTATTTCCTCAGAGGGAGTAGTGTTAAGTCTTCAGATTCTCCCATGGGGTATCTCCACCCCACCTTGCATGATTGCCATTGTCTCTTCCAGAACCTCTCTCTTGAACTCACAGGAGCTAAGTGTATCTTGCTAGAAAGCTCTACTTCCCTATTTTGATGAAAGTTAAGGGGGCCCAAAGGCAAGAACACCCAAAGGAAGCAAAAACTAAAAAACCCCACAGAAACTGTTTCAGTCTTCTCTCTTCTGCCAAAAATTCTCCCTGGAAATTCTTTGCTCTTACTTACTGAGGATTGAATGTTGGTTGGATTTAATGAAAAGGGGATTCTTTTATTGTAACCACCATCGCTAGGCAAGTCCTCTCTGGAAGTTGGAGGTGTTTTCTTGCTTGGGCCATTGCAAGAGAGTTTCATTAAATGTCTTTGTCTCTATGTCAACCCATTCACATCCTAATTATTCTTCCTAAATTTACATCCATTGCTTAAAAAATGTAAATTTTTTTCTGGCTTCAAACAGAATAGAAATTTTTGGCCTGGCTTTAAGTACAACCATTCCTCACCTGCTATTTCTAAGAGCAGACAATTACTTGCTAGCCCCAGAAATATCACCACCCACTTACTGTCTATAGGGTTCCTGATTTTATTTTTGTGCATGGTTTTGTTTTGTGGTCACACCTGCTTGTGATGGTGGTGGACATTGTCCTACACTGGGGACCATGTACGGCCATGGATCAAACCCCTGACCTAAGGGGCCGGAGTGATAGCACAGCAGTAGGTCATTTGCCTTGCATTCACCAAACATGGATGAACTCTGATGGCCTCTATTTTTTTT
This sequence comes from Suncus etruscus, assembly GCF_024139225.1. Classification (NCBI taxonomy): domain Eukaryota; kingdom Metazoa; phylum Chordata; class Mammalia; order Eulipotyphla; family Soricidae; genus Suncus; species Suncus etruscus. The sequence continues at coordinate 37,508,098 of NC_064853.1, forward strand.
TTTTTTGGTTTTTGGGTCACACCCGGCAGCACTCAGGGGTTACTCCTGGCTCCATGCTCAGAAATCGCTCCTGGCAGGCTCAGGGGACCATATGGGATGCCGGGATTCAGACCACCATTCTTCTGCATGCAAGGCAAATGCCCTACCTCTGTGCCATCTATCCAGACCCAATTGGTGGTGGGTGTTGGGCCACTCCCGTTGATGCTCAGGGGTTACTCCTGGCTTTGTGCTTAGAAATCGCTCCTGGCTTGGGGGGACCATATGGGATGACAGGGGATGGAACCTTGTTCCGTCCTAGGCTAGCACTTGCAAGGCAAACGCCTTACCACTAGTGCCACTGCTCCGGCTCTGATGGCCTTTTTGTCCGGACACTTCGGGGAGTTTCTGGGTCCCTAGGAGAGTGGGTTCAGGGTATGGTGAAAGACACAGACATACTCAGTTGTTGTGGTGAATCATAATTGTGTTTATTGAATGGCATGTATTTAAACATGAATTTTAAGTGTGAGAGACCGCCGACATCTGCTTTCCTGCAAGGTTAAAAAAATTGTACTTTTTTGTTAACAAAAAGATTTATCATTATCAGTACATACTGTTTGATCTATAAATTTCTTCACAACGAATAATTCACAAGCCTTTATGTGAGTTACAAATCTGGATAAACTCCAATTAAAAGACAGAGGGAGTTGAACCAGAGGCTTCTCTGGTATCTAAGGACAAACTTTTTGTTGTTGTTGTTGTTGTTCTTGGTGTTTTGGGGTTATACCAGCAGCGCTCAGGGATCACTTCTGGCTCTGTGCTCAGAAATCGCTCTTGGAAGGTTTGGGGGACCACATGGGATGCTGGGACTCTAACCACCATCCTTCTATCTATCTCCATGCTATCTCTCCGGTTCCACTAAGGACAAACTTTTAACATCTCAAAGTTTTTTTTTACTCCTAGGCTGGACCTTGAGTGTCTATTCTGATATAAATTCAAAGATTAGTAAATTTGCTGGGTGTTCCTATGAAGGGCTCCATTCATCTGAATGAGCAGAACATCTTTTAAAAGACTAACTTTACTTTGAGAATTACAAAGTTATTTTTATGTTTCTCTTGATGCTAATTTTTCCAGGTAAAGTGATATTTAATCAAGGCCATATTTTTGTGTACTAATTTTGCTGAATAAACAAACCATTGAACAGATTATAATGCAGAGAATTTATCATCTATCATCAGCAAACTCCTTTCAATCTGCACTCTGCATTAACTTAGACTCTACCCAAAGAATATTTCCTCTTCATACTGTTTATTCTCTTTAGTTCACTTCATAGATTGAATGCTGGCTTTCTATACATGTATTTGTTTTTTTGTCTTTTATGCCCTTTACTCTAATAAATGGTCAAGAAAGTCATCCAATAAAGGGAAATTCTAAGCCAGACAGACTGCATTGAATCCTAAAGCTGCTGTTGATTAACTGTTGATAGTGACTAAGATTTGAACTTCCCCTAGCCCCAAGATTGGTCCTTTAAAAAAATATTCTTGAGGGTTCAGAGAGATAGTACAGTGGGTAAGGTGCTTGTCTTGCTTGCGGCTCATCTAGGTTTGATCTTCGGCGCACAAAGCCACCAGGGGTGATCCCTGAGCACAGAGCCAAGGGTAAGTACTGAGTATAGCTAGTTATGACCTCAAAACCCAAACAAACAAAAATATTACCTTATTTAATCAGGCACCATAATTTACAAAGCTGTTAACAATAGAGTTTCAAGCTCACAGTGTTCCATCTCTTATCTCACCAGTAGTGTCAGCGTCCTTCGACCCAATGTGATATATAAAATACCAAGGAAATGGAAATGGAAAGGTGGCCAACTCCTTGGCCCTAGATTGCAGAAATGAAAATGACAGGGAAGAAGAGAAAGGAAGGGGGAAGTAAGAACAGGTGGGAGGAGGTAACATAAGGACAGGGGCCTTAGGCATCTCAGCGAATTATCGATTGAAGCATCTATCCATTAGAGTCTAGGTTTATCTTTCAGGCTTAGCTAAATTTTAACTTGGAAAGCGCTACAGGGCCAGGTTGACCCAAGAAATTGATTTACACTGCCCCCTAGAGGATGTTTGTTTCTGGCATTGGCGACTGCACCCCAAGAATGAGTGAGGGTCTTGGTAAGACTCTGAGAGAAAGGAGCTCCAGTCCTAGAAAAATTGGTCACAGAGGTCAAAGTTCATTGCTTCTAGAGGGCAGCACTCACTTCAATTAGTACAGCTCTCATCAGCTGTTTGGCAGTAGGAGTTGGCGCCCCTGTCTACAACTATCTGAAAGACTGGCTTTACTAGTCAGTCACTGACTTACTGTGACTTTAGCAGGCAGTGGCTTTAGAGCTTACGTGCTTGGGTAATAAATTATTAGGTAAAATGAGGCAGTGTTAAATGGAGGTAGTAGTAAACACCCAGATTTTAGGGGTTGTCCTGAGGGTCAAATAAGAAAAAAAGGATTCATAAAATATGCAAATATGCTCCTGGTGCATAACAGATACTCAACAAATAACAATTACTATTATTATTCTTGAAAAGAAAAGAAGGCAATCTTTCCAGCTCTCTCTCTCTCTCTCTCTCTCTCTCTCTCTCTCTCTCTCTCTCTCTCTCTCTGTGTGTGTGTGTGTGTGTGTGTGTGTGTGTGTGTGTGTGGTTTTAAGGGCGATCCCCAGCAGTACCCTGGGTCTAGGTGGTGCCAGGACTTAAATCTGGGGTCCTGAATGCAGAGCATGTGCTCCAGAGTGCTGAGCTTTCTCTCTCCAATCCTTCCACTTTTCTTTCTTTTGGGGAGAAGTGGAGAGTTTGGGTTTTTGGACCACATCCAGCAAGGCTTCGAGGCTCCATTTGACTGTGCTCAGGGATCACTTAAGACAAGTGCCTTAACCCCTGTGCTATTTCTCTAGCCCCTGATTTATTTATTTATTTATTTATTTATTTATTTATTTATTTATTTATTTATTTTGGTTTTTGTTTTTTGGGCCACACCTGGCAGCGCTCAGGAGTTACTCCTGGTTCTGCACTCACAAATTGTTGCTGGCAGGCTCGGGGGATCATACGGGATGCCAGGAATCCGTCCTAGGCTGGCTGCATGCAAGGCAAATGCCCTACCTCTATGCTAACTCTCCAGCCCCGTTCCTGCTTTTCTTTTTTCTTTTGGATTTTGGGCCACATCCAGTGACACTTGGGATTACTCAGAAATTGCTCATGGCTTGGGGGACCATATGGGACACTGGGGGATCAAACCTCGTTCTATTCTAGGTTAGCACATGCAAGGTAAATGCTCTACCACTTACTGCACTGCATTGCTGTGGCCCCAATCCCTTCTTTTCTTAAGTCATTTGACAAACGTATTGTTTAATAATAATCAAAAAATAGATTTTGGGGGGGGTTGGGCCACACCCGGCGGTGCTCAGGAGTTACTCCTGGCTGTCTGCTCAGAAATAGCTCCTGGCAGTCACGGGGGACCATATGGGACACCGGGATTCGAACCAACCACCTTTGGTCCTGGACCGGCTGCTTGCAAGGCAAACACCACTGTGCTATCTCTCCGGGCCCCCCAAAATAGATTTTGACAAGAATGTGGTTGGTTGCTGGAAAGACAGTAGAGTGTGTAGGGTCTTTACCTTGCATACAGTCAACCTGGTTCTAGCATAGCACTCTGTACTGTCCCCTAAACAACTAAGAAAAGAGATCCCTGAGTGCAGAGTCAGAAGTAAATCTTGGGCCCGGAGCAATAGCACAACAGTAGGGTGTTTGCCTTGTACTTGGCTGACCTGGGACGGATCTTGGTTCGATTCCTGGCATCCCATGTAGCCCCTGTACCTGATCCTGCCAGGCCTGATTTCTGAGCGCAGAGTCAGGAGTAACCCCTGAGCACCGCCGTGTGTGCCCCCCCCCCCCATGGATGTCTGTTATCAAGAGAACAGAATTCCTTCCCCTTACTCTTTGAGGTTTTTGTTCCCGGGTTTTTGTTTGTTTGTTTTTGTTTTTTTGGACCACATCTGCTAGGCTCAGTGTTACTCTTGGTTCTGCATTCAGAAATCGCTGCTGGCAGGCTCGGGGGACCATATGGGATGCCAGGAATCGAACAGACCTTGGTCTGTTCTGGGTTGGTCTCTTGCAAGGCAAATGCCCTATGTTTGTGCTATCATTCTCACCCCTACTCTCTAAGATTTCTCATATTATCTCTTGGTATCCTTGCTATCGATGATATTTTTCATTTATTTATTCAAATATTTCCCTCCTTTTTTTGGTAATGTATCTCTTACTATCCTTGGTATTGATGCTATTTTTCATTTATTTATTCACATATTTTCCCTCCTTTCTTTCTTTTTTTTTTTTTTTTTTTTTTTTGCAATGACGGTATGACTAGAGGTTACATACACATTCAGTTGTGGTTCTTGAGGGTCAGAGGGCTGTTGCACATTTGGATAGTTTGCCAGGGTCACACTTTTATTCTGGTGTCTGCACAGATGCTCACAGTGGTGGGGGATTTGCATTCTTGGCCACAGAGCTCATGAAACACTGGCTGTACCCAGGTGATTGGTGTGCTTTTGTGGTGCTTGTGGCCCCAGACTGCAGAACTACAAAAATTACACTTTGCACATATGAGTGTATCAGGGGACTGCCTCATGCTTCAAGGCAGACACTTTCAGCCATTCCCTATATCTTCCATTTTTAGATATTTCAACAATGCTATGAGATAGAAAGCATGAAATCGGGGCCGGGCGGTGGCGCTACAGGTAAGGTGCCTGCCTTGCCTGCGCTAGCCTTGGACGGACCGCGGTTCGATCCCCCGGTGTCCCATATGGTCCCCCAAGCCAGGAGCAACTTCTGAGCACATAGCCAGGAGTAACCCCTGAGCATTACCGGGTGTGGCCCAAAAACCAAAAAAAAAACACCCAATACCCATCAGATAAGGGGCCCTTCAACAGACGAATGGCTAAAGAAACTGTGGTACATATACACAATGGAATATTATGCAGCTGTCAGGAGAGATGAAGTCATGAAATTTTCCTATACATGGATGTACATGGAATCTATTATGCTGAGTGAAATAAGTCAGAGAGAGAGAGAAAAACGCAGAATGGTCTCACTCATCTATGGGTTTTAAGAAAAATGAAAGACACCCTTGTAATAATAATTTTCAGACACAAAAGAGAAAAGAGTTGGAAGTTCCAGCTCACCTCAGGAAGCTCACCACAAAGAGTGATGAGTTTAGTTAGAGAAATAACTACATTCTGAACTGTCCTAATATTGAGAATGTACGAGGGAAATGTAGAGCCTGTTTAGGGTACAGGCAGGGGTTGGGTGGGGAGAAGGGAGATTTGGGACTTGGGTGATGGGAATGTTGCACTGGTGATGGGTGGTGTTCCTTTTATGACTGAAACCCAAACACAATCATGTATGTAATCAAGGTGTTTAAATAAAAAAAAATATGCAAAAAAAAAAAACCAAAAAAAAAAAAAAAAAAGAAGGGGCCGGGCGGTGGCGCTAGAGGTAAGGTGCCTGCCTTGCCAGCGCTAGCCTTGGACGGACCGCGGTTCGATCCCCCGGTGTCCCATATGGTCCCCCAAGCCAGGAGCGACTTCTGAGCGCCTAGCCAGGAGTAACCCCTGAGCATCACTGGGTGTGGCCCAAAAACCAAAAAAAAAAAAAAAAAAAGAAAGCATGAAATTGCTATGCACATGAGATAGGAAAGTGAAGACTCAGAAATTACGGAGCTTGATGTTTGTTGGTTTTTTTTTGTTGTTGTTGTTGTTCCCCCCCCCCCCAGGGGTTACTACTGGCTCTACACCAGAAATCGCTCCTGGCAGGCTCAGAAAACCATATGGGATGCCAGGATTCAAACCACCTTCTTTTTGCATCTAAAGCAAACACCCTACTGCTGTACTATCTCTCTGGCCCCATAATGCTTGCTTTTTTTTTTTTTAATCTATGTTAAATGGGAGGCCGGAGAGATAGCATTTTTACCCAAAAGAAAGCAGGCTCACAGGCCTTCCTTGTAAACTTCCCTTGAGCTGTCAAGCTTATCTCTCATTGGTTCCTTTGTTCCACAGGCCTTTGCAGAGTTGTGAGTTTAGTGCTTGTTGATAGAATGATTTTATCTTCCTCTAGATGAGACAATTCAGTAAGTACTGCACAATTATGACATTTTTTATGGCTCATTAACACTCAGCACTAGAAAATGATCTTCAGTTCATTTGTTCAAGTAATACATTGGAAATCAAACCATTCAACATGATCTTTCTCTTCTGTAAAGAAGAAAAATAAAAATAAGGCATAACTTTTTGTTTGTTTAGTTTTGATTTTTGGGTCACACCTAGCATCAGTCAGGGGTTACTCCTGGCTCTAAACTCAGAAATTGTTCCTGGCAGACTTGGGAGACCATATGGGATGCTGGGATTTGAACCACCGTACTTCTGCATGCAAGGCAAACACCTTACCTCCATGCTATCTCTCTGGCCCCCAAAGGCATAAGTTTTTTTAAAAAATAAGCACACATGGGGCTGAGGTGGTGGCACAAGCGGTAAGGCATCTGTCTGCCTTGCCTGTGCTAGCCTAGGACTGACCGCTGTTAGATTTCCTGGTGTCCAATATGGTCTCCCAAGCTAGGAACGATTTCTGAGTGCATAGCCAAGAATAATCCCTAAGCGTCACCGGGTGTGGCCCAAAAACCAAAATTAAAAAGATGGAGCTAGAATAATAGTACAGAGAATAGGGAACTGACCTGGGTTTGATCCCTTGCATATTCAAGCATTATCAGGAGTAATCTCTGGGTATCACCAGGTGTGGCCCCAAAACAAAAACAAACAAACAAAAAAAAAGAGTCTTAAACACTGTACTATATTCTAGAGCAGGGGTGGTGAACAAGTTCGACACAAAGAGCCAAAATTTTAAACTGTGAGAGTCAGAGAGCCACATCACGCAGTGACCTGCCAAAACAGACAAACACTCACACAAAAGCATCTAAATTTAACAATAATATATTCAACACATATTGCATTTTGTCATTTTGAGTGAGGGTCAAAATCCTGCAGTGATGGTGAGGGTGGGCTGTGCTGCGTCCTCCACACTAAGAACTAATGGCCAGATGTGACCCAACATGTGCCACACAGTGTCCCCCCCCCCTCGCTGGCCCGTGCAGTTGTTCCCAAGGGATGGGAGATGAGAGGACACAGCCTGGGGCGGGACTACCCTTTTGAGATCTCTCCTCAGAGGTCCCTCCTCAGAAGCAGCAGAACCAAATCCAAACTTGGCAAAGAGCCACAGTATACAAAATAATGATAAGAGGCAAAGAGCCACATTCATTTTGGCCGGGAGCCTCATGCGGCTTGAGAGCCGCGTGTTCGCCACCCAGAGAGTCTCAGGTACCCAGACTCTGGATGTATATGTTTCTTTTCCTTTAACTTACAGGGTTCTCTCCTATGGGAGACCGAGCACCCCACATATCAAAAGAACTCTGGATGAATTTTCCACCGCCTGCCTGATACAAGCCACAAAGTTTGCATAGCCCCGAGCCAACTGGAAACTCTGCAAATAAATTTAGCCCAGCACACAGAATCTGGCTTAACCAGATTCCTTAACCTTTCCATGGAACCTGTTTTTGTAACTGCTCTCAAGCATGTAGTTATAGATAGGTTTTTGTAAAGTTTAAATTATGATCCTTATTGCTTGCACAAAAGAAAGATTTAAATGGAAAATAGGCTAAACAAAAAATTGTATTTGCGTAAATATCAATTAGCTATTTGTTTAAGGATTTGCTTCCCCTCCCCCCATCCTGCCAGGTTCCTCCTTATCCTTCCCGCCATCAAAATGTGTTTATGCTCCCATTGGTTAAAATTGTTGTACTTGTACAAATCTGATTGGTCTATGTTTCAATCCTATGTTACTACTCCTCCCACTGAAGCAGGGCATAAAAACCCTGTTCTCCCCTCAATAAACCTCTTGACTGGCATACACCTTGAGCGTTTTACTAACTTCTGCAGCTTAATTTTTTAGGTGTTCACAAAAGAGCTTAACACTCGCGAATTATTTGTAGCTGCTTTCTGCCTTCTGTCCCGGTTGAGAGAAAGCTGCTGGCCGGAATTCTCTCCCAGTAAGGGCAGGAGCAGAGGCAGTTATACTCTCCCATTTATCATTTCCAAAAGAAGTCTACTTCACTTTAATATTTGTCTTATCCATAATTTCCTGTCTTCAAGACAGACAACAAACCTAAAAAATTAGGGTGAACTGGATATTTAAAAAAATAATTTAGGCCTGGCCTTAGCTCAGCAGTTACTTCGAAGTCACAAAGCTTTGCTTTGAAACCAATCACCTCTGGTGGTTCGTGTCCCACAGGTGGCTTTCCAGTCCTTTAAAAAAAAAGAAAAAATTTAAAATTGCATATGAAATTAAGAATATGTAGTTTCAATAATTTAAACGAGGAGCTGGAGAGATAGCACAGCATTAGGGCTTCTGCTCTGGGAGGGACCCTGTTCAATTCCTGGCATCCCATATGGTCCCCAAGCCTGCCAGGGGCAATTTCTGAGTACAGAGCCAGAAGTGAACCCTGAGCACTGCTGGAAGTGGCCCAAAAACCAATCAACCAATCAAGTTTAAAAAATAATCAAAATAGGGGCCTGTGAGGTGGCGCTAGAGGTAAGGTGTCTGCCTTGCAAGCGCTAGCCAAGGAAGAACCATGGTTTGATCCCCCAGCATCCCATATGGTCCCCCCAAGCCAGGGGCAATTTATGAGCACTTAGCCAGGAGTAACCCCTGAGCATCAAACGAATGTGGCCGAAAAACCAAAAAAAAAAAAAAAATCAAAACATGCTCTTAAGGGGCTGGAGCAATAGCGCAATGGAAGGGTGTTTGCCTTGTATGCGGCTGACCCAGGACAGAACTGGATTTGATACCCAGCATCCCATATGGTCCCCCAAGCCAGGAGCGATCTTTGAGAGCATAGCTAGGAGTAACCCCTGGGCATCACCAGGTATGGCCCAAAAACAAAAATACCAAAAAAATAAAAAAAAAAACACATTCTTTGTGAAAGAATACTACTATCTGTGGGAGAAAATAAGTCCATAAATAGACCCACAGAGATATAATCCATTGATTTTTGACAAAGAAATACAAGCAATACCGTCAAACAGTCTCTTCAGGAGCCAGAGCAATAGCACAATAGGTAGAGCATTTGCTTTGCATGCAGCCAACCCCGGTTCAATCCAAGGCATCCCCACACCCGACAGTACTCAGAATTACTTCTGCTCTGTGCTCAGAAATTACTCCTGCCAGACTCAGGGGAGAATATGGGATGCCAGAAATAGAAACTAGGTCAGCTGTATGCAATGAAAATGCCCTACATGTCTTTTATATGTAAGGCCTTGACTTTGATTCTTTTTTTGTTTTTGTTTCTTTTTTTGTTTTTTTTTTTTGTTTGTTTTGGTTTTTTTGTTGTTGTTGTTGTTGTTTTGGGCCACACTCGTTTGACGCTCAGAGGTTACTCCTGGCTATGAGCTCAGAAATCGCTCCTGGCTTGGGGGGACCATATGGGATACCGGGGGATCGAACCACGGTCTGTCCTACGCTAGCGCTTGCAAGGCAGACACCTTACCTTTAGCGCCACCTTCCCGGCCCCGACTTTGATTCTTAAGTACCAAAAAAAAAAAAAAAACTTGAAAGAAATATTAAGCCAATATGTGAATTGCAACACTGTAAATGAGAACACTTAGATAATTAGATAACCTTTATAGGGCAATGCCTTTTTATACACACCATCAAAGATATCATCCATTAAATGAATAATTAATAAGCGATTCTTCACTAAAATAAATTTTTGCTCTTTAAAATACACTATACATAGTTGAGAGAATGAAAAACTGCCACAAATTGAGAGAGAATGACACTTCTTTTTCTTTTCTTTTTTTTTTTTTTTTTTTTTTTTTTGGTTTTTGGGTCACACCCCACAGTGCTCAGAGGTCACTCCTGGCTCTAGGCAGGCACAGGGGACCATATAGGGTGTCAGGATTTGAACCACCATCCTTCTGCAAGGAGATAAGGCAAACACCTTACCTTATCTTACCTTCATGCTATCTCTCCGGCCTGAGAATGACATTTCTGAGAAAGGATAGTTTCCCAAATTAAAAACAGAACTCATAAAATTCAGCAAGTCATGACCTCAGGTTTAAGTGAGCTTGTAATTTGGCTTAATCAATATTATTTCCAAGTATTTATATTCATATACTGATAATTTACCTTGATAGTGTAATCATATCTTTTTTTATTTGTTTGTTTGGGGCGGCACACACACATGGTGGTGCTCAGGGTTTTTTCCCTGGCTTTGCATTGGGAAATCACTCCTGGCACAATTCCAGAGACCATATAGGATACTGGGGATCAAATCTGGGTTGGCCACATGCAAGACAAACACTCTGCCCACTGTGCTATCGCTCTCACCCCTCCATAGTATGATCATATCTTAACTATATTTAGTATAAATTTGAGGGTGGGTGGGTCACACCTGCTTCAGCTGGGGGTTATTCCTGGCTCTGCCCTCAAGAATTATTCCCGGCAGGCTCAGGGGACCATACAGGATGTGGGATATCAATGCAAGAATCAAACCTGCATGCAAGACAAGTACCCTACTCATTGTACTATCTTTTCAGCCCCTTCATAAAATTTCTTTTATGTATATATTATCCTGACATCAATGTATTTTTATGGATTCTACTTGTTTCAATTGGTTACAGTCATTGGTTGAAATATTCTGCTTGACTTTCGCTGGATAGCAAATTTTTTTTCTTTTTTTTTTTTGGGGGGGGGGGTCAAATCAGGCAGCACTTGGGTTACTTCTGGCTCTGTGCTTAGAAGTCACTACTCTTGGGGGCCCAGAGAGATAGCACAGTGGCGTTTGCCTTGCAAGCAGCCGATCCAGGACCAAAGGTGGTTGGTTCGAATCCCGGTGTCCCATATGGTCCCCCGTGCCTGCTAGGAGCTATTTCTGAGCAGACAGCCAGGAGGAACCCCTGAGCACTGCTGGGTGTGGCCCAAAAACCAAAAAAAAAAAAAAAAGAAAGTCACTCTTGGCATGCACAGCGAACCATATAGGATGCTGGGATTTGAACCACTGTTTGTTCGAATCAGTTGTGTGCAAGGCAAACACCCTACCACTGTGCTATCTCTCCGGCCCTGGATAGAAAAATTTTCTTCTTATATGGCTTCTTTGTTTCCTCCAACACTCTCTATGGAATTCCTAAAGAATTGCTGCTTCTCTTCAGTAACCAGATGTGCCAAAAGTTTATCTGTCTGAAGACTTGGCACTGGCTATCCTCCAGGAAGCCCTGGCTCCTTTTAGTGAAGGAGACTGCAAAGGAATTAGACACCAGGGTTGCCTTTGTGCCTTCTCTGTCTGTTTGGCTTCAGCTTGGCAACAACGAAACAAACATTGACCACTTAATTGACTGTGTGAAAGTCTTTTAGGAATTACCCCTAGTGGTGCTTGGGGGGAATTAATGTGGTGCCTAAGATTCAAATTAGGGTTGGCAGAAGGCAAGGTAAGTGCTTTAACCTCTGAATTAACCTAATAATTAAAAAAAATAATGCATAATAATTATGAATAAAAAATTAAATTTGTGAGGTCAGGAAATGGATCTCAGATGTAGAGCAAACACTTCACATCTATGAGATTTTCAGTTGAATCTTCAGCACTTAAAAGAAATAATATGGGCCCGGAGAGATAGCACAGTGGCATTTGCCTTGCAAGCAGCCGATCCAGGACCAAAGGTGGTTGGTTCGAATCCCGGTGTCCCATATGGTCCCCCGTGCCTGCCAGGAGCTATTTCTGAGCAGACAGCCAGGAGTAACCCCTGAGCAAAGCCGGGTGTGGCCCAAAAACAAAACAAAACAAAACAAAAATATATATATATATATAATTTAAAAGAGGGGCTGGAGAGATAGCAGGGAGGTAAGGTGTTTGCCTTGCATGCAGAAGGTCAGTGTTTCAAGTCCCTGCATCCCATATGGTCCCCTGAGCCTTCCAGGAGTGATTTCTGAGCATAGAGCCAGAAGTAATCCCTGAGTGCTGCCGGGTGTGACCCAAAACCAAAAACCAAAAATATATATATATATATATATATATATATATATATATATATATATATATATGTATGTATATATATGATTCAAAAGAAATAAAATAAATTAATTTTACAAAAATTGCAATAATATAAATGTATGGGGAGTCACACCTGGCAGTGTTCAGGGGATATTGCTCTGGTCACTTTCTTTTTTTTTTTTTTTTTTTTTTTTTTGGTTTTTGGGTCACACCCGGTAACGCTCAGGGGTTACTCCTGGCTATGCGCTCAGAAGTCGCTCCTGGCTTGGGGGACCATATGGGACACTGGGGGATCGAACCGCGGTCCGTCCAAGGCTAGCGCAGGCAAGGCAGGCACCTTACCTCTTGCGCCACCGCCCGGCCCCGCTCTGGTCACTTTCAATAGTGCTCAGGGAACTATGTGGGACTCTTGGATGTAAAGCATGAACACTAGACCTTTGAGTTATCTCTCTGGCTCCTAACTTCTAATTATTTAACAGTACAGTTTCACTTTTCCCATTCCCACAGTCTTTATCCCTCCTATATGCTCTATATTTTTTTCAGTCTTCGTAGAGACTGTCAAAAATTGCCAATGCTGACTATATTTCAAGTCTTCATGGCGGGGTATTGGGAAAAGTTTTCAATTAGCAATAATCACGCCTTAGATAAACCTCATTGGCTACGATACTGTCACTACACAAAGCTTATTTTTATTTTTTGATTTTTGGGTCACACCTGGCAACTCTCAGGGTTAACTCCTGGCTCTGTGCTCAGAAATCGCTCCTGGCAGGCTCTGGGGACAATATGGGATGCTGGGGATTGAATTCATGTCTGTCCCCTGGTTCGGGCACATGCAAGGCATATGCCTAATCGCTCAGTGCTATTGCTCTGGCCTTATGCTCTATTTTTATTTTGGAATGTATTTTTTCCCCAGTATACCATTTATCAATGAATTTTTTTTTTTTTTTGGTTTTTGGGCCACACCCGTTTGACGCTCAGGGGTTACTCCTGGCTATGCGCTCAGAAATTGCCCCTGGCTTGGGGGGACCATATGGGACGCCGGGGGATCGAACCGCGGTCCATCCTATGCTAGCGCTTGCAAGGTAGACACCTTACCTCTAGCGCCACTATCCCGGCCCCCTTTTTTTTTTTTTTTTCAATGAATTTTTTATTCATTTTCTCATCTAAATGCCAGGATTTTGTTTTTAGTTTTTTTCCTTTTTTTTTTTTTGCATCTGTTTGTTTTTGAGCCACACCTGGTGGCTCTCGGAGGTTACTCCTCATTCAGAAATTACTTCTGGTTGGCTTGGGGATCCTATGGGATGCCAGGGATCAAACTCCAATTGGTTGTGTGCAAGGCAAATGCCCTACCTGCTGTGCTATTACTCTGTTCCCAGATTTTCATTTTTCTTTTTTTTTTTAAGTATTTTTAATACATGATCTATTCATACTATGCTCAATCCGATCTCCAGTCACCCCAGACTTACATCAAGGCTTAACAAAGCCAAAAGCTAGCCTAGTCTTCATATGGGGGTTTACTATGGAACAACATTAAACATGAAATGTTTTACAGACACAAACATTAGATAAGGCTCTTCTGGCCATGACAGAGGCAGACAAAACAAGACCACTTAGTAATCTGATGTGAACAGACAAAACCAAGAACACAGTCAAAACCACAAACACAGCTCAGTACAGTAAATGGCTCTGGACAGAGTCATTCTGCTTTCTACCAAGAATGACTTTAACTTTGCTGTATTCCTCCTGACTCCTGCTTAAAAACTAGAAAAATACCAAAACTCAGAGTTACTACTGCTTCCCAAAAGTGCCCGATCCAGAGCAAAATTTTGCTTCCTAAGCAAAATCTTGCTTCCTAAACCCTCCTGAAAGTCTGGCTAGCCTGGAGATGAGTTCTTCATTGCACTGTCTTCCTAAACTGTCCCATTCACCTATGGTCTTCCTCCTTGCCATGAGCCAGCCATTGAACATCCTACTTTAATCGACTACATTGGCTTTTTTTTTGAGGGGGGGTGTTACACCCAGCGGTACTCAGGAGTTACTCCTGGCTCTGTGCTCAGAAATCACTCCTGGCAGATTGGCTTTATTTTTTGATCTTTGAACCATGCCACATTCAGTGATATCAAGTCCTACAATGAAATCATAATACAGTCCCAAACTTTATTTATTTATTCACTTATTTATTTGGCACAAACGGTAAGGCGTCTGCCTTGCCTGTGCTAGCCTAGGATGGACTGCTATTCATTCCCCCAGTGTCCCATATGATCCCCCAAGCCAGGAGCAATTTCTGAGTGCATAGTCAGGAGTAACCAGTGAGCATCAATGGGTGTGGTCCAAAAACCAAAAAGAAAAAAAAGAACAAAAACAATCAGTGCTGGCACAGATGTGGGGAAAAGGGACTGTCAACCAGTCCAGCCTTTTTGGCAAACAACGTGAACATTCATTGCAGCAAAATCTGGAAACAACCCAAGAGGCCAAGAACAGATGAATGGATAAAGAAACTGTGTTACATCTGCACAATGGAATACTAAGCAGATGTTTGGAAAATTAAAGTCCTAACATTTGCTTATACATGGATGAATATGGAGAGTATTATGCCTTGCAAAATGAGTTAGAGGGAAAAGGACAGATATAGAATGATCACACTATTTTGTGGGATATAAAAATAACATAATATTGGGGCCTTGCATGCATAAGGACGGTGGTTCTGTTCCCAGCATCCCATATGGTCCCCGAGCCTGCCAGGAGCTATTTCTGAATGTAGAGCTAGGAGTAACCCTTGAGCATTGCTGGGTGTGACCCAAAAACCAACCAACCATCCAACCAATAAAAAAACCATGGTAGAGGAGGACCAGTCCATGGTAGGAAGCTTGCCAAAAAGAATGAGAGCGCAGTTAGGGCAGAGAAGAGACCATGATAATTGGAAATGATCACTTTGGACAAGAACTGGGTGTTGAATGGAGACAAAATGATGTGCATAAGGCCTCTTCAGTAACAATATTGCAAACACAATGTCTAAAAGGAAAAAAAGAAGAGAGAGATAAAGAGAGAAAAATGTGTGCCGTAGAGGCAGGCAGGGGGAGGGTGGGAAGGAGGGCAGGAGGAAAACTTGGAACATTGGTGGAGGGAAATGTGCACTGGTGAAAGAAGGCGTTGGAAATTATATGACTGGACCTCAATAATAAACAACTTTGTGACAATATTCACAGTGACTTAATAACACTTTATTAAAAATTAGAAGAGAATTAAGTATAAAATATTAAACTAATTTTTGTGGACAAACATGATCTAATAGAAGCACAGGATTTTGGAGCTGAGAATTAAAAAATAATTTAATCCATTATTTTCACTCTCGGGTTTTCTAAGTTTAATAATAAATTGATTGGTAAAAGATGTTATAGAAGGGCCAGAGTGATAGCACAGTGGTAGAGTGTTTGCCTTTCACGTGTCTGATCCAGGATGGACCTCGGTTCCATCTCTGGCTTCCAATATGGTCCCCCAAGTCAGGAGCAATTTTTGAGCGCGTAGTCAGGAATAACCCCCGAGTGTCACCGGGTGTGACCCAAAAAAACCAAAAACAAAACAAACAAACAAGATGTTTTAGAATGGTCTGGACCTACTTTTTGTCTCTGTACTTCATCCATCTCTCAAAAGTCAGCAAGTTTCGGGACCGGAGAGATAGCATGGAGGTGTTTGCTTCGCATGCAGAAGAACGGTGGTTCAAATCCCGGCATCCCATGTGGTCCCCTGAGCCTGCCAGGAGCGATTTCTGAGCGTAGAGCCAGGAGTAACCCCTGAGCGCCGCTGGATGTGACCCCCTGACGCCCGCCCCCCCAAAAAAACAAAAAACTCAGCAAGTTTCAAGGAGCAGAGGACATAGGACTATGTCCCAGACTGAGATTAATACTTTACTTTCTGAGCCCTGGGCTCTATCCGTGGCATCCACATGTTCCTCCAGGATCAGTCTCCAAGCACCACATAGTTTGCCCACCCAAACAAAAACAGCAATAACAACAACAATAACAAAAAATTTTTCTGGGGCCTGAGCAATAGCACAGTGGTAGGCATTTGCCTTGCACACGACCAACCCAGGATGGACCTGGGTTCAATTCCCAGCATCCCATATGGTCCCCTGAGCCTGCCAGGAGCGATCTCTGAACCCAGAGCCATGAGTGACTCCTGAGCGCTGCCGGGTATGCCCCCCCAAAATGTTTCTATATATACATTGTATGTTTTCTTTCCTCCTCCTCCTCCTCCTCCTTCTCCTTCCTTCTCTTCCTTCCTCCTCCTCCTCTTTCCTCCTCTTCCTCCTTTTTCTTTTTCTTCCTCCGCCTCCTCCTCCTCCTCTGCCTCCTCCTCCTCCTTTTTTGTTATTGGGTCACACCTGGTGGTGCTCAGATGTTACTCCTGGCAGGCTCGGAGGACCATATGGGATGTTGGGGTTCGAACCAGGGTCCATTCTGTGTTGGCCACGTGCAAGGCAAACGCCATACCGCTATGCTATCACTCCAGTCCCTGTATGCTTTCTTAAATAGTTTTTTTTTATGTCCAAACTCATCGAAAATAAACTATTTAATGTAATTGTGCCCAGAATACATATAATAAGCTAGGAATGGAAACAGAATGCTCTACTAATTAAGAAAACAAAGGAAGAAAAAAAAAAAAACCACCAAGCTTGGGGTGCAGAGGACTAAAGTCTTTGGACATCCTGATCTTATTTATCTTCTTTTTGTTTCTTTATTTTACAATCTCCTTTGAAATAAGGAGAATGGCTGAGAAAATATTCTCAGAAATGTTCTTCTCATAGTCCTGTGCTTGATACAACTTTCTTGTGAGGGAATCATGTGTTCTCAGGGGACCTTGAGGACTTCACTAAGTTATGGGAGATGCAGTATGTCACAATACTCCAAGATACTGTAATAAAATAATACCTCAAGAACCGCATAGGTTTTCAGGAAAACATTTTTACTTTGGACTAAAAGTCTTTCTCTTCCTCTTTCCTAACCAATCTTCAGCTACCTTTGTTTTTGGACAATTGGTGTGTATGACTTCATTATGATCATGGAAGGAATTCAAGTGGGGGGAGATGTTCTTGTTCATTCATGCTTAGACAACATATATAATCTTCTACAAATACAAATTCCTAAGAATTATGACCAGAGTATATTCCACTGTGAAATTGCTCGCAAGTTGAGAGTCTGAATTTCTTTCATTCATGTGGGTGCTCTGTGCTCTCTTCAGCTCAGGCGTTTTACTTTCTCTTTTAGCAAAATGTGTTCATTTAGGGGACATAGAGATAATACAATGGGTAGGGCACTTGCCTTGCATGCAGCTGACCTGGGTTTGATCCCTGGTATCCCATATGGTCCCTTGAGTCCTGCCAAAAATAATCCCTGAGTGCAGAGCCAGCTGTAAGTCCTGAGCACCACCAGGTATGACCCAAAAACAAAAGCAAAATTTTCTTCACTAAAAAGAAAAAGGTTTATAGACTGGAGAGACAGTATAAGGGTTAAGCTGTTTGCCTTGTACACTACTAAGGTTTAATCCTTGCCACTGCATGTACCACCAGGAGTGATCCCTGAGCTCACAGTCAAGAGTAAGCACTTGGGGCTGGAGAAATGGCACAGCAGTAGGGTATTTGCCTTGCATGCAGCTGATCTAGGATGGATAGTGGTTTAAATCCCGGCATCCCATATGGTCCCCTGAGCTTGCCAGGATCGATTTTTGAGCACAGACACAGGAGTAACTCCTGAATGCTGCCAGGTATGACTCTAAAACCAAAAAAAAAAAAAATGTAAGCACTAAGCATTGCTGGATGTAGGCCCCAAATAAAATAAAAGCAAAAGACTTGTGGTTCCAGGATGCCTTTGTGTCTGAGGAGTTTATAAGTCTCACAAGAACTTACATACGTAACAGTGAAGTTAGATGCTTGGGCTCTGGAATCAGAATTTCTGGCTTAAAAATTTCCCTATTTGGGGGCCGGAGAGATAGCACAGCGGTGTTAGCCTTGCAAGCAGCCGATCCAGGACCAAAGGTGGTTGGTTTGAATCCCAGTGTTCCATATGGTCCCCCGTGTCTGCCAGGAGCTATTTCTGAGTAGATAGCCAGGACTAAACCCTGAGCGCTGCCGGGTGTGGCCCCCCCCAAAATTTTTTTTCCTATTTTTTTGCAGACTCCAAATGGCCAAATCACAGACCAATGTGGTGTCCCGTATTCAATACCCTCCCCCTATTTCTAAAGACATAAAAGGGACATGCGAACTTCTTTGTATGTCTTAGTTGTATTCCCTTAACATCTATAACTCTTTTTGAATATCCTCTTACACAGTGACAATTTTGCCCACTGTTTTTTTCCTCCTTGGGATCTGTTCAATAAGGAATTCTGGTAGAAGGTTTCTCTGTTTAGAATTCATGTTAGAACCAAGTTACAGGAAATGTTGGACTTGTTCCCTTGGCACTCAGATGCACCAATAATACCTTGTGGCATTTTGCATAGGCACATTAAAATGGGAAAATATTACATATGCAAATAAGTTCTTATCTAATAGGGATAAGAACACAAATTTTGTAATGCAGTTAGGCCTGATATCCTGAATATTGGCATAATGACTTGGCTCAGTCCTCAGAAGAATGGGCATTGTTCATACACCCCTAAACCATGGGTACCATCTATGGAAACAACCACACTGTCTATAATATCACCAGGAAGCAAACCTCTACCAGGGAAGACCCTACCACTGCTCTGGCATTGACTTACTCCAAAAAGTGTTCTCTTAACACCCAGAAGATTTAGCAACAGCAACAACTTGCTTGCAGGGCAGGGCTCTCCACATCTAATGCTGAGGTGAAACTAGAGGATGCTCCACATCAGCCTAACTTCGATGAAGGAAATGCACAGAAACCAGAATCTCTAACTACAGGAACCTGACACCAACAACAGTTAATGTGCGAAAAAGTTTAACTGGGACCACCGAGAATGACTCAGAGGTTGGGCAGCCCAGAGTCAGTCTTACGCCGGAAAACTTTAGGGGTGAGGTCTCCTTGTATTTAGGCCAAGGCTTTTTTTTCCCCGTTTTCCCCATATTTTGCTAGGTCTATGCAAACAATGTCAGTTGCCACTCTCATACTGTTACTACTGTATTTATTATTGTTATTATTATTTGGGGGGGTTGGGTCACACCCGACAGCACTCAGGGGTTACTCTTGGCTCTATGCCAGAAATCGTCCTAGCAGGCTTGGGGGACCATATGGGATGCTGGGATTCGAACCACCGTCCTAGTGCATGCAAGGCAAACACCCTACCTCCATGCCATCTCTTCGGCTCCCTGTATTTTTTTTAACACTTATTCTTTAAGAAAGAAAAAAAAATAAAAAAAAATAAAAAACAGCTTACTAAACTTAAAAAAAATAAATAAATAAAAGTAACTAGTAAGATGCCTGTCTCAAATACAGGCAGGGGATGGGAAGGAGGGAGGGGGGACATTGGTGGTGGGAATGTTGCACTGGTGAATGGGGGTGTTCTGTTTATGACTGAAACTCAATACATTCATGTTTGTAATCATGATTACAAATGTAATCATGTTAATCATGTAAAAATGTTTGTAATGGTGCTTAAATAAATAATTTATATTAAAATTTTCCCTATTTACTGCTTCTGCTTGGTCTTTACTTTATGCTTCAATTTCTTTATCTTCAAAATAGGACATTGCGGGGCCTGAGAGATAGCATGGAGGTAGGGCCTTTGCCTTGCATGCAGAAGGACGGTGGTTTGAATCCCAGCATCCCATATGGTCCCCCAAACCTGCCAGAAGCAATTTTTTTTTTTTTGGTTTTTGGGCCACACCCGGTGGTGCTCAGGGGTTACTCCTGGCTGTCTGCTCAGAAATAGCGTCTGGCAGGCACGGGGAACCATATGGGACACTGGGATGCGAACCAACCACTTTCGGTCCTGGATCGGCTGCTTGCAAGGCAAACACCGCTGTGCTATCTCTCCGGGCCCCAGAAGCAATTTCTGAGCTTAGTCAGGAGTAACCTTTGAGCACTGCTCCAAAAATAAAAAAAATAGGACATTGCATTTACTTCCTTAGATTAATATTGTTTCAGGTTAGATGATCTTCATAAACTCTGAGAATTTCAAATTGTATAAGTTATAAAAATTACTACAGGGGCCGGGCGGTGGCGCTGGAGGTAAGGTGCCTGCCTTACCTGCGCTAGCCTAGGAGACGGACTGCGGTTCGATCCCCCGGCGTCCCATATGGTCCCCCAAGCCAGGAGCGACTTCTGAGCGCATAGCCAGGAGTAACCCCTGAGCGTTACCGGGTGTGGCCCAAAAACCAAAAAAAAAAAAAATTACTACACATATTGCTATAATATATTACAACACCAGTTTCTGGTCCAAGTTCCTGAATCATAGATCTAAAATCCTTATAAGTTCACAAGTGATAGAAAGACTAAGAACATTCATAGATCTAGTATTTGGGTTTTTATCCTGATTTCTGACACAGTGCTTCAACATCCTTGTAATTTCCTGGGTGAAACAATTGTCTTTGTTCTCATGAGAACAATCTTAGTGGACTTCTGGATACTTTCAGGATAGGACTGGTCATTGGAAAAACAAAATCATAATAGAAGCTTGGAAATTTCAGTCCCATTGCCAGTTGCTGTACTTTGGGAAAGGAGAGAAACTAGAGAGTTGAATGAATGATTGATCTTTCAGTTATAATGAAAGCTTCAAAGAAACCTCAAAACTGGGGCCAGCGAGGTGGCGCTAGAGGTAAGGTGTCTGCCTTGCAAGTGCTAGCCAAGAAAGGACTGTGGTTCGATCCCCCGGCGTTTCATATGGTCCCCCCAAGCCAGGAACAATTTCTGAGCACTTAGCCAGGAATAAGCCCTGAGCATCAAACGAGTTTGGCCCAAAAAAAAAAAAAAAAAAAAAGCCTCAAAAGCATGGAATTCTGTCAGTGAACACATTTTTCCTGACAGGAGGAATCTGCACTCAACTCCATGGACCGATTCTATGTATATCCTATTCACAGCCTGTTCATCCACATCCTTGGTTACAGCCTTTGTAAAAAACTGATACACATATGTGTTTCCCTGAATACTGAGAGCCATTATAACAAATTATACAACCCCTATAAGGATACTGTGGAAACCTGGATTTACAGCTAATTGGTTAGAAAGACAGATTTGACAATGCAGGATTTGTACTTGGCATTTTAGAAGCCAGGCAGAAGGTGGACAGAGCCTGTGCTTGTAGAAATTGATGTGGAGGTGTCAGAGTGGAGTTTAACTAGGGAGCATCCTGCTTGTGTCAGAGATTTACTTGATGCATGGAAAGAACATGCATTAGGTGAGAAGTGACACAAAGCAAGGTGCCAGCAAGGCAGTAAAAGGGAAAGACGAGGGGCCGGGCGGTGGCGCTAAAGGTAAGGTGCCTGCCTTGCCTGCGCTAGCCTTGGACGGACCGCGGTTCGATCCCCCGGTGTCCCATATGGTCCCCCAAGCCAGGAGCAACTTCTGAGCACATAGCCAGGAGTAACCCCTGAGCGTTACCGGGTGTGGCCCAAAAACCAAAAAAAAAAAAAGGGAAAGACGCATCAGGGTGAAGAGTTTCCTCTCTCACCGCTGATAAAGTTCACAATAGTGGTGAACTTACATGGGTCTTTGCATTTTCTATGCATCCCAGAGAGGCTAAGGGATTTCTGGAAACTTATGCTTTCTGGGCCAGAGAGAGAGCACAGCAGTAGGGCGTTTGCCTTGCATGCAGATGATCCAGGATGAACCATGGTTCAAATCCTGGCATCCCATATGGTCCCCCATGCCTGCCAGGAGCAATTTCTGAACACAGAGCCAGGAGTAACCCCTGAGTGCTGCCGGTAGGACCCAAAAACCAATAAATAAAGCTTTCTGGTGGTTGTGAAGGAGCAGCAATATGAGGGACAGTCACTATTGACACTTTATTCACAGGATGCTTCAAATGCACCCCCTGTTCATCTCCAAAACTATCGTTTTGCAAAGTAACATCTTTTTTGGGGGGGCACACCCGGTGACGCTCAGAGGTTACTCCTGGCTATGAGCTCAGAAATTGCTCCTGGCTTGGGGGACTATACGGGACACAGAGGGATTGAAAGTGGTTCATCCTAGGCTAGCTCCGGCAAGGCAGATGCCTTACTGCTCCATGCCACCACTCTGGCCCCAGCAAAGTAACACCTTTGGTATCACAGCTCTAGTCGGTTTCCTGAAGAAAATCTTTACTCTTCCGTAGCATAGGTCAAACCCTCTTTTAACACCTATCAGTATAGAACTGATAGGAAGTGTAACTTTATAGCTTTTTACTTATTTCATTCGTATCTGCCTCTCCACTAAAATGCAAGAGGGCAGGATCTGTTCCTTTGGCTCACCTCTATATGCCCAGAAGCTGATTGGCACCTAGCAGGCATTTAAGAAGTGTGCTGGGAATAGTGCTCCTCTTAGAGTCATCTATAAATAGAAGAGCCTTCAGTTAGGCATTGATTTTTAAAATGACTCATTTTGTAGTTAAAAAAAAATACTTCCTATACTTATACCCAAATGTCTAAATGCAAAAAAAGACATAATCAAAGATGTCTATTGTTCAGTTATTGAAAATAAGTGATAAAGAAAAAAACATTAAAGGTTGCTAGGGGGGAATAACTAATTTACAAAGGCATCCTGTGTGGGCTTTCATCAGATTCCTTAGCAGAAACTACAGGCTAGGAGAGAAAATTAAAATCTGGAGAAGAGACACTGAAAGAAAAATGAAATGTCGGGCTCGGAGAGATAGTACAGCGGAGTTTGCCTTGCAAGCAGCCAATCCAGCACCAAAGGTGGTTGGTTCGAATACCGGTATCCTATATGGTCCCCCGTGCCTGCCAGGAGCTATTTCTGAGCAGACAGCCAGGAGTAACCCCTGAGCAACGCCAGCTGTGGCCCAAAAACCAAAAAAAAAAAAAAAGAAAAAAAAAAAAAAAAAGAAAAATGAAATGTCATTGGTGTGATTTTAAAAGGTAAAAGTATTCTTTTCTATGAAATTATCTTCTGGATTGATGTAGAATATAGAAGTGAGTATGAATCAATAAACAAAAAAATTTTTTTTTGGTTTTTGGGTCACACCTAGCAGCGCTCATGGGTTACTCCTGATTCTACGCTCCTGGTAGGCTCAGGGGTGCCATATGGGATGCCAGGATTCAAACCACTGTCCTTCTGTGTCTAAGGCAAACGTCTTACCGCTGTGCTATCTCTCTGGCCCCAAATAAATAAATTCTGATAAAGTTTGTCAATAAGGCCTACACTACAAGCATGTTGGAAGGAGTTCTTCTTTTATTCTTTTTTTTTTTTTTTTTTTTTTTTTTTTTTGGTTTTTGGGTCAGACCCGGCGATGCTCAGGAATTACTCCTGGTTCTGTGTTCAGAAGTCGCTTCTGGCAGGCTTGGGTGACCATATGGAATGCCAAGGTTTGAACCGGGGTCCACCCTGTATTGGCCGCTGCAAGGCAAACTCCTTAAGCAGTGCTATCACTCCATTTTTTCTTTTTTATTGGTTTTTGGATCACATCCGGTGGCAGTCAGGGGTTACTACTGGCTCTGAGCTCAGAAGTCGCTCCTGGCTGGGGGACCATATGGAATGCCAGGATTTGAACCACCGTCCTTCTGCTATGTGCAAGGCAAACATGCTACCGCTGTGCTATCTCTTCAGCCCCTAAAGGAGTTCTTCTACAGAAAAAAAAACAAAAAACAAAAACAAAACCCAAAACCTTGAGTATGGTGATAAATACAGCCAGAAACATAAGTAAGAATCAAAGCATCAAAAAAGATTTTAAACATGAGTAAATAACAACACAAACATTATCTTATTTACAGGCATACGGGAAACTTGCTACAAATAGCAAGGGCAGGGGCCGGGCGGTGGCGCTAAAGGTAAGGTGCCTGCCTTGCCTGCGCTAGCCTCGGACGGACCACGGTTTGATCCCCCGGCGTCCCATATGGTCCCCCAAGCCAGGAGCGACTTCTGAGCGCATAGCCAGGAGTAACCCCTGAGCGTCACCGGGTGTGGCCCAAAAACCAAAAAAAAAAAAAAAAAAAAAAAAAACAAATAGCAAGGGCAGTTAGGGCAGAGAAGAGAACACTACGACAATGATTGTTGTAAATGATCACTCTGCACAAAAACTGGGTGCTGAAAGGAGATAAAGTGATATGCATGATACTCCAGTAACAATATTTCAAATGACAGT
The DNA here is from genome assembly GCF_024139225.1 of Suncus etruscus. NCBI lineage: Eukaryota > Metazoa > Chordata > Mammalia > Eulipotyphla > Soricidae > Suncus > Suncus etruscus. The sequence goes on from NC_064853.1 coordinate 37,532,446, forward strand.
GTCTAAAAGAAAACAAAGGAAGAGAAAAATTTGTCTGCCATAGAGGCAGGTAAAAGGGGACGGGGGGGGGAAGACAGGAAGAAATTGGGGACATTGGTGATGGTAAATGTGCACTGGTGAAAGGATGAGTGTTGGAAATTGAAACTCAAGCATGAACAACTTTTTAACTGTATCTCACTATGTAATCTCAATTTTGTAATCTCACTGTGATTCAGTTAAAAATTTATTTAAAAATATGCAAACTCTCCCGGAGAGATAGCACAGTGGCGTTTGCCTTGCAAGCAGCCGATCCAGAACCAAAGGTGGTTGGTTCAAATCCCGGTGTCCTATATGGTCCCCCATGCGCCTGCCAGGAGCTATTTCTGAGCAGACAGCCAGGAGTAACCCCTGAGCACCGCCGGGTATGGCCCAAAAACCTATATATATGCAGACTCTGGGAGCCACAGATATAGCTTAAAGGATTGCAGGGGAGCTTTGCATCCAGGAACCACACAGGTTTCCAAACATCACAGGATATGACCCCAAAAACAGACCTGAGAGAAAAAGTAACATTGAGGGGCCAGGGATATGGTTAAAGTGTTAAGTCTTTTTTTTTTTTTTTGTTTTTTTTTTTTTGTTTTTTGGGCCACACCCGGTGACGCTCAGGGGTTACTCCTGGCTATGCACTCAGAAGTCACTCCTGGCTTGGGGGACCATATGGGATGCCGGGGATCGAACCGCGGTCCATCCTAGGCTAGCGCAGGCAAGGCAGGCACCTTACCTCTAGTGCCACCGCCCGGCCCCAGTGTTAAGTCTTATATCTAGACTGTACTGGGAAGTTTGAGCTCCAATACCACATTGTCCCACACAACACTGTTGAGAACTGAAGAAACTTGTGGCCAAAACTCCAAACGTTCGGGCCCACACCAATAGGTGGAACACTTCTAGGAGTGACCATCAGCTGTCCCATCCCCAGTATCACTGATTGTGATAATCAATTAAATAAGAAAAGACAGGATATATTTATACTACATATGCAAGAAATCATTGCAGATCTGAAGACAAATAGATTCACAGTGAAAAGGTGAAGTAATGATAAAGGAAAAGGCAGGAGTTACTATACTGGATGAAGAATTTGTGTGAGTTGGGAATAAAGCTCAGTGAGAAAATAAATTCTAGAGTCAATCATCAGAACCAACCAAATAAAAATAAACAAAATACCAAACGAGATACATATTTTTGGGACAAGGATGTAGAACATATTTTATGATTCATATGAGTATGATTTCTAGATCCGTGAAAAGGAAGGCCAGAGAGAAAGAAGAAAGAAAAAAGGAAGAAAGGAAGGAAGGAGGAAGGAAGGAAGGAAGGAAGGAAGGAAGGAAGGAAGGAAGGAAGGAAGGAAGGAAGGGAAATATATATATATATATATTTTTTTTTTTTTTTGGTTTTTGGGCCACACCCGGTGGTGCTTAGGGGTTACTCCTGGCTGTCTGCTCAGAAATAGCTCCTGGCAGGCACAGGGGACCATATGGGACACCGGAACTCGAACCAACCACCTTTGGTCCTGGATCGGCTGCTTGCAAGGCAAATGCCGCTGTGCTATCTCTCCGGGCCCAGGAAGAGAAATATTTAATGGAATATTACTAGGTTTATTAAAATGATGCAAATTATATGAATGCAATTGACATGACTATGCTAAGCAAAAAGAATCAGGAAGTGAAAGACAGTTACTAAATGGTTTCACTCATCTTTGGGATACAAAAAAAAGCAAATCAACTAGAAAATGACAAAAATAAGAGGCTAAAGAGATAGTACAGCACGCAGGATGCAGCCAATGAGAATTTTTTTTTTTTTTTTTTGGTTTTTGGGTCACACCCGGCGGTGCTCAGGGGTTACTCCTGGCTGTCTGCTCAGAAATAGCTCCTGGCAGGCACGGGCGACCATATGGGACACCGGGATTCGAACCAACCACCTTTGGTGCTGGATTGGCTGCTTGCAAGGCAAACGCCTCTGTGCTATCTCTCTGGGCCCAGCCAATGAGAATTTGATCTCTAGATTCCCATACAATTCCTCATGCCCCACCAGGAATGATCCCTGGGCACAGAGCCAGCCAGGCAAGGAATAAGTCATAAGCATCACTAAATGTAGCCCCAAAATAAAATAAGACAAAAGTATCTCTTAAACTCAGAAAACCATGGTTACTAGAGGGTGTGAGAGGGAAGGAGAGAGTGTTATTATAGGAAAGCTCTGGAACTTTGGTGGGAGGTATGATGAGACTTATGCATAAAAAAGATATGAAGTATGGAGCCTGAGGAATAGTATTTGTCTTGGCCGACCCATGTTCAATCCCTGGAACCCTCCAGGCCTGCTGAATGATTTCTGAGCACAGAGCCATCAGGTTTTGGTGCTCCCTTCTAAAAGAAAGAGATTATGTTAGGGTTCAAGTTGACACCGGCGCTGGGAGTCTAAGACCACCTCTGATAATAAAAGGAAAAAAGTTTTAAATGTACATGAAGTTTTTGACCAAGCAATGCACAAATACCACAGTAAGGAACTTTGGGAGAATGTAGTTGGTCTTATATATATCTTCTATTTGGAACTCATTATTTTTTTTTAACTCATTCATTTTAAGAACACCTACAGACACATCAAAGAACAGTGTTCTAGAATTGAGCTAGGCAGCACCAATTCTGTGCTGTCAGTACCCATTAAAAGTATAATAAATGTCAGAAGCATTCTTGTTTTTAATCCTGAAGGCAAAGCCAGGAATAACTCTGAGCAATGACAGGTGTAACCCTCAAAACACAAAATCAAAAAGAAAAAAAAAGGGGCCGGGCGGTGGCGCTAAAGGCAAGGTGTCTGCCTTGCCAGCGCTAGCCTAGGACGGACCGCGGTTCGATCCCCCGGTGTCCCATATGGTCCCCCAAAGCCAGGAGCGACTTCTGAGCGCATAGCCAGGAGTAACCCCTGAGCGTCACTGGGTGTGGCCCAAAAACCAAAAAAAAAAAAAAAAAAAAAAAAAAAGAAAAAAAAAAGGAACAAAATAAAGACCAACCCTGAGGAGCGACAAAAAAGCAGTGGAGGGTTGGCGACTTCCGTATACCGGTAGTTCAATTACTTGTACTGTTTGTAGAGTCACATAACTGTTTTTATAGTGAAATAATTTTGTGTGCATTTTCTTTTATTTTATATAGTCCCACCTTACAAACACACATTTCTTTCTTTCCTGTTTTGGTAGATTTTGCTTTCGCTGCTGCTGCTGCTGCAATGACCAGGTGTCCACATACTTGCCTGTAGTGCTCACATAGTTGGTGACAGTAAGACACATACTTAGTGTCAATGCTTGCACAAACTTAGTTGCAGTGTACCTGAGCTCACACACTTTTTGTGTGGGATCACAAACAACAGCACCTTGTGGAGCTTAGATCAGAAGGGACTTCATTTTGTCAACCAGGGTTAAAAATTCCATTTCCTGCTTCTAGGCTATTTTCATTTGCAAAAATCTCAATGCTTTCTCCTGGCTCTCAAGGCCATTAAAAACTATAAACACTGCCCCAGGACACCTGGCCATAGCAGATATCTTGTTAGGGCTAAAATAGCAGGAAATGTGGAAAGTCCCCCCTAGAGGCCAGCCTATCAGTTTAAAGGCCAGCAAGATGAAACAGCTCTTGCATATACCCTATATAAACTTGCCTCCTTCGAAAGATGACCCTGACCTTGGTAAGGTCAGGTAGGCCTTGATCTACCAACTTGGGGCTTGCTGGTAGATAGAATAAAGCCTTGCTTTGCTTTATTTCAAATGCATGGTCTTGTCCTTTAATTTCAGACCCTAAAATGTTTACCAGGCATATGGGGGTGATGCAGAGATCGAACTCTGCCTGACATCATGCTTACAAGGCTGCACTGTATCACAGTACCAGCTCAGATCCCTGGTGTGCATATTCTATGATCTCACTTAGGAAAAGAGAGGTTTTTTTTTTTTATTGTTCTAAGTAAGTAACTGTTTCCACTCAAGAGACTCCATTTACTCTACCAGTCCTAATGTTTCTGACTAAGCCCCAATAAAGCTGAGCTGTAAGCACCTGTGTGCTTCTCAGTCTTAACTCGCCAGCCTTTCATTTTGCTTCTGTACAGACAAGATCATTCCATCAAAGGGAATACTTACTAATAAATTGGCATCTGATTTGTTCCGAGTGGCTCCCAAGTGATCTAGGAGAATTGAAGGCAGCTGAAATTGTATTTCCTCTAGGCCCATTTGCAATTGAGCTGATACCTCTTAGAAGTGAGGATTAATAAAGAGAAAATGAAGGGAGCTTTATTTTGGAAAACACTGAGGCCCCAGACCTCATTTTTGCTCATGATGCTCTTCTCATAAGGATGGAGGAGACTGGAAGGGTTGCAGGTGAACCTTCCTGATCACAGACTCTTTGGGGACTAGTATTTTGTTTTGTTTTGTTTTGTGATATATCAGGCCATAATTGGGTTTTATTCCTGGTTCTTTGCTCAGGGATCCCTCCTGGTAGTGTTCAGGGAACTACATAGGTTGCTAGAGATCATATCCTGATTGGCTGTGTGCAAGACAAGCACCTTGCCTGCTGTATTATCTCTTCGGCCCATGAGGCTAACCTGGAGATGCTCAGGGGATGCTCTTGGCTTTATGCCCAGGAATAATTTTTAGCAGTGCTCAGAAAACATAGGGGATGCTGGGACTTGAACCCGGTTGGCTGCTTGCAAGGCAAGCACCCTGCCTACTATACTATTGCTCTGTTTTCTCTATTTTCAAAAGGTTGAAATGACATCAGTCCAATTAAAATCTGGAAGATGGGGCCCGGAGAGATAGCACAGCGGTGTTTGCCTTGCAAGCAGCCGATCCAAGACCAAAGGTGGTTGGTTCGAATCCCGGTGTCCCATATGGTCCCCCGTGCCTGCCAGGAGCTATTTCTGAGCAGACAGCCAGGAGTAACCCTTGAGCACCGCCGGGTGTGGCCCAAAAACAAAAACAAAAACAAAAACAAAAATCTGGAAGATGGCTTGGAAAATATAAAAACAATTGCAGGGGCTGAAGCAATAGCACAGTGGGTAGGCAGGGCATTTGCCTTGCACTCAGGTGACCCAGTTTCACTCCCTGGTATCCCATATCCCTGAGCCTGCCAGGAGTAATTTCTGAACACAGAACCAGGAGTAATCTCTTTGGGGCACTCCAACAAAACAAAAAAAAATACAAAAATGAAATAAAATGAAAACAAAAAACAACTGTTTCAATATCTGTAGGAAGTTGCTTAATTAAAATTTTCTTCAATATTTTTACTGAAGAAAACTTTTCAGCAATATTTAACTTTTTTTTTTTTTTTTGGTTTTTGGGCCACACCCGTTTGACGCTCAGGGGTTACTCCTGGCTATGTGCTCAGAAATCGCCCCTGGCTTGGGGGGACCATATGGGACGCCGGGGGATCGAACCGCGGTCCTTCCTTGGCTAGCGCTTGCAAGGCAGACACCTTACCTCCAGCGCCACCTACCCAGCCCCAATATTTAACTTTTTGTTTGCTTGTTTTGGGGCCACACCTGGTGACACTCAGGGTTTACTCTTGGCTCTGAGCTCAGAAATCACTCCTGGGGAGGCCAGAGAGATAGCATGGAGGTAAGGCGTTTGCCTTGCATGCAGAAGGTCGGTGGTTTGAATCCCGGCATCCCCTGAGCGTTTCGAGGGAAGGAAGGAAGGAAGGAAGGAAGGAAGGAAGGAAGGAAGGAAGGAAGGAAGGAAGGAAGGAAGGAAGGAAGGAAGGAAGGAAGGAAGGAAAGAGGGAAGGAGGGAGGGAGGGAGGGAGGGAGGGAGGAAGGAAGGAAGGAAGGAAGGAAGGAAGGAAGGAAGGAAGGAAGGAAGGAAGGAAGGAAGGAAGGGAGGGAGGGAGGGAGGGAGGGAGGGAGGGAGGGAGGAAGGAAGGAAGGAAGGAAGGAAGGAAGGAAGGAAGGAAGGAAGGAGGGAGGGAGGGAGGAAGGAAGGAAGGAAGGAAGGAAGGAAGGAAGGAAGGAAGAAGGAAGGAAGGAAGGAAGGAAGGAAGGAAGGAAGGAAGGAAGGAGGGAGGGAGGGAGGGAGGGAGGGAGGGAGGGAAGGAGGAAAAGACGGGTCTGAATCTGTGTCTGTCCTGGATCTGCCCCAAGCAAGGTAAATGCCCCACCGCTGAGTCATTGCTCCGGCCCTAGCAATATTTCAGTTTTTTTTTTCTTGGTTTTTGGGTCACACCCGCAGCGCTCAGGGGTTACTCCTGGCTCCACGCTCAGAAATTGCTCCTGGCAGACTCGGGGGACCATATGGAATGCCGGAATTTGAACCACTATCCTTCTGCATGCAAGGCAAATGCCCTATCTCCATTCTATCTCTTTGGCCCCCCAAAATCTTAAATTTTATTTACCCAGTTTCATGAACTATTTTTTTTTGTTTGTTTTGGTTTTGGGGCCACACCCGGCGGTGCTCAGGGGTTACTCCTGGCTGTCTGCTCAGAAATAGCTCCTGGCAGGCATGGGGGACCATATGGGACACCAGGATTCGAACCAACCACCTTTGGTCCTGGATCGGCTGCTTGCAAGGCAAACGCCGTTGTGCTATTTCTCCGGGCCCATGAACTGTATTTCAAGCTACCAAAGTGGTTTCTTCTACTGGTTAATGTTCCTTTAGAAAGCTGTCTAACAATGAACAAGTAACAAAGATGGACAAGAACCATAATTCCAAAGAAAACAGTAAGTGGGCAGAACTGAGTCCAAGTTCTAAAGGTTTGCTCTGAATGCAGAAAGCCCTGGTTTGACACCCAGCATGTGTGGCCACCTGAGCTCTACTGGGTTTGACCTCAAAGAGAAAACAAAACAAAACAAGAAAGCAAGAATGCCAAAAAGACAGATGGTGTGATGCTTTGTTGGAGTTTTGGTTCCATCCTAATCAATATTCGTACTGCACCCTAGGGTGTGATCTAGTGATGGAATTATTGGATTATTTTCTACTTGGAATTCCATTTCCACCCGAGGGTGTGGTCTGGTTCTTGTCAATAAAAGCAGGGGTCTGAGGAAAGCAAGTGCTCATTCTTCAGTCTTTCTCCACTAAACTGCTTTCTTCTTAGGAGCAGAATGCTTTTGTGCTTGGGTGCTAGATTTTCTGAACACGTTCTTGTACCTTTTCTTTTTTTTCTTTTCTTTTTTTTTTTTTCTTTTTTTAATGTTTGGGCCACATCCGGCGTTGCTCAGAGGTTACTCCTGGCTGTCTGCTCAGAAATAGCTCCTGGCAGGCATGGGGGGACCATATGGGACACCGGGATTCAAACCAACCACCTTAGGTCCTGGATCGGCTGCTTGCAAGGCAAACACAGTTGTGCTATCTCTCCGGGCCCATTCTTGTACCTTTTCACTGTGTGGATTATTTCCTGGATCAACATTTGCTTCCAGATTAGCATCTTTTCAGATCCTTGTTTTGGAGCCTGGGGCTCGGCTAATAGAGGTTAAGGAAATATCTCTGAAGAGCTGTTAGTAGAGTTGAAAAAAGAAGGAACCATTTACCTATCACCTACATTCACCAATTATTTTAGTTGTCTTACCTTCACCCCCCACTCTTTGTTGATTTCGGATATTTGGTTTTACTTGTTTTGTTTGTTGTTGTCTGTTTGGGCCACAATTGGTGGTGCTCAGGGTTTACTCCTGCTCTGCACTCAAGGATCACTCCTGACAGGGCTCCACCATCAGGGCTAAGATCATGCAAGGCAAGTGCCCTTGTTGTGCTATTGCAACAACAAGATGGTGTATTGTAAAACAAATTCCAGGTAGTTATTGTTCTCCTTGGAAATCTTTCAGTAAGAAGTTTCATAATTTGGTATACTCCCCTTTGTTTATCTTTGCTTCTGTTTATTTTGACATTGTAGATATTGAAGATGCCTCTAGAGTTAATGTCATGAAGGGTTTTGCCTGTTTTCTTCAATATAATTTATGGATTTGAGTATAAAATCTAGGTGTTCAAAATGTATTTTGAATTGACTTTTGTGACTGGAGTAAAATTGGGATCTGAATTCATTTTTTTACATGTAATTCACCAATTTTCCTAATAGCATTTATTAAAGACAAGTAAAAACTTTTTATCTATTTGTTGTTTTCAGGTGGTGTCAGGGATCAAACCCACAGTCTCACACATTCAAGGCAATTACTGTACTGCTGAGCTATACTGTACATTCCTGACTCAGAACATTTTTGTCATTTTTAGTGTCCAGATGACTTTACCAGGGAAAAGTGTATAAATAAACTAGCAAAGACCTGACTCATGACTCTGATAGTTTAGAAATCTGAGGAGGGGGCCCAGAGAGATAGCACAGTGGCGTTTGCCTTGCAAGCAGCCGATCCAGGACCAAAGGTGGTTGGTTCGAATCAGGTGTCCCATATGGTCCCCCATGCCTGCCACGAGCTATTTCTGAGCAGACAGCCAGGAGTAACCCCTGAGCACCGCCGGGTGTGGCCCAAAAACCAAAAAAAAAAAAAAAAAAAAAAGAAGAAATCTGAGGAGGAAGCAGATAAGTGTAGTGAGGAAAAGCAAAACAAACAAGCAAGTATTAGGCTGAAGAGAGATACGGAGGTTCAGGTACCTGCCTTGGATGTGGTCAGCCTGCTTGGATTCCAAAGACAGCTTATATCCCTCTGTCCCATAACCCCAAAAGGGGAGATGAATTTTTGGTGGTGAAACAGAGGATTTATTCACACCTGGTACTCAGGATCACTCCTCGTGGTGCCCAGGAGACCATATGCAGTGCTGGAGATCAAACCACAAATAGGCCATGTGTAAAATAAGCGCCTTGCCAGCAGTACTATTTCTGTGACCCTGTAAATGTATTTTTAAATAGAATAATCAGCATGTTCATATGCTTATAGAAATAATCCAGTAGAGAGGGACATTTTTGATGATATATTAATGAAGGAGAACCAATGAATGAGCTAAATTCTGCAATAGATAAGGAGGTGGGATCTGAAGTTTCTGTATTATTCACTTTAGTGCTTAAAGAAACTTCTCAAGAGATTAGCGCTCATGTTTTTATTAGCCCTTTTTACAGGGTTAATTGCCGGTAAAAGAATGGTTGGGTAGGGATGTGAGATAACTCTCCCAACCAGAGAAGTCATTTGGAGTGTTTTGCTCATTGTGTTATTTTTTTTTATTTTTTATTTTTTTTGGTTTTTGGGTCACACCCGGTGGTGCTCAGGGGTTACTCCTGGCTGTCTGCTCAGAAATCTCTCCTGGCAGGCATGGGGGACCATATGGGACACCGGGATTCGAACCAACCACCTTTGGTCCTGGATCAGCTGCTTGCAAGGCAAACGCCGCTGTGCTCTCTCTCCGGGCCCTCATTGTGTTATTTTTGTTTTGTTTTGTTTTTGTTTTTGTTTTTGGTCACACCCGGCTGCGCTCAGGGGTTTCTCCTGGCTCTACGCTCAGAATCGCTCCCGGCAGGCTCCGGGGACCATATGGGATGCCGGGATTCGAACCACTGTCCTTCTGCATGCAAGGCAAACATCTTACCTCCATGCTATCTCTCTGGCCCTGTGTTTTGCCCATTGTGGAGATCACATCTATTCAGTAATTTCCATGCAAGTGGTTAATGTATAGCTCCACAGATATGTGATAAGAAATAATTATCTTTAAAGCTAAGTCGATTGGATATTAAAAATAGAAAACATTAATTAGCTCCTCCTCTGTTAACATTCCTTTTGTCCAAGGGAGTTGACATTACCCAGCCTGGAACATATTAATGAATACTCAGTTCACAGGAATGAGTATCTGACCTGATGCAATCTAATGATTTTTTGAGGGGTCACACCCAGCGGTACTCAGGGGTTACTCCTGACTCTGTGCTCAGGGGTCATTTCTGATGGTGCTCTAGGGACCATATGGGATGCTGAGGATCTAACCCGGGATTGCTG